>NC_079419.1:22508817-22808817 GCF_026213295.1 Gadus chalcogrammus | reverse complement strand
ATTTACGAGCGTGCTAAGTTTAACATGCGCATACAGAGAGAAGGAGAGCTAGTAGATTCATTTGTCACTGCTTTATACACGCTAGCAAAACATTGCAGCTACGGTGTGCTACATGACGAGCTTATCCGAGACAGACTCGTTGTTGGACTGTTAGATAACCGGCTGTCCGAACGCATGCAGCTGGACGCAGACCTTACCTTGGACAAAGCTGTTAGAATGGCACGCCAAAGCGAGGAGGTCAAAAAGCAGCAAGTTTCACTGCGGGGTGACACCAGAAAACAGGCAAGTGATGCTAAGTCTGTGGATAGGGTCAGAATGCTCAAGACCAGCAAGCCTGCTACAAACAAACCTCAGCACGTAAATGAGCCACACAATGCCCGAAATAGCATAGGGAAAGCGCAGTGTTACAAATGTGGCAGTACTCCATCTCATCCTGCACGAGATTGTCCTGCAAATGAAAGTAAATGCCATGCATGTGGCAAAATGGGTCACTACAGTCGCGTGTGCAGAGCACCAAAATCTGTGCATGAAGTTGAAGAAGAGGAGGACGATGCAATCTTCCTTGGCAGCATCACTGGCTAACGCAGGACTACTTCGTGAGCGAAGTAGTCCTGCGTTAGCCAATGGGATGAATGCTCATAGCGTCTCTATGTGCAGCCGTCGGGTCTCCCGTGAAGGGGTTACATTGTAACGAGTTGAAAACCCCATGCGTCGAAAAAAGAAGCACAAGGGTACCCTTTTGCGTCAGAAACTGAAGCCAAAGTCACCGACCGTTCGTCAAAAATCGACGCATTCGGAGTGAGAATGTGTTGGTCTTGCACGTGCTGAGCGTCTCCTAGCTGATCATAAACATTAACCCTTGTCTAATGGTGCGTTCCAGAGCCCACCCAAACCAGTGGGAGGTGGGACTTATCCTACCTGAACTGTACTAGCTCCTACTTCACAGCGTTCCAGGCTTTGAAGTGGGATGTAAGCAGAAAACATGGACGACCACCGCGAAAAGCTGATACTCGCTTTGTTTTTGAAGAGGCATTTTGACTGTCATCAATTAACTGTACTTACATACACAAACGAGATGGAAGAAGCCAAACGACGGATGAGGTAATTATGCACTGTAGCCTTCCTCATTGCAATTTTCTTTTGAAAAAGTAAAAAACGTCTAAAGAAAAATATATGTCTATCCATTTGGCTAGGCTACGTGTTGTCTTCTTACACCCCTTCCCCTATTAAACGGCACAAAACTGTATGACAGTAAACAAACTGCATGTTTATACAACAAAATTTGTCCTGATGTAATGTCAATCAATATTACAACAACAGAGTTGTTATTCTTCCTGTTAAAGGTTGGGTACGCGATTTGCGAAACGCCAGCAGATTTTGAAAACGCACAACTCAAACGGTCCTACCCCCTCTCCTTCAACGCTGACTCTGACTCCACCCATTCCAAGTACCTGGACGCGCAATCATGCACGAGCGCGAACAGAGATGCGCGAGAGCGAGCCAGGCTAGCGTAGGTTTTCATTTAACAACATGGCACTACATTCAGCTGTAAATTGCACCCAGTACCGCGGGAAGTAGGGGTTTTGGGAGTGCTGCAACACCCCCTGTCCGAGGCCCTGTCTTATCACAGAAAACGATCATTTCTAAAAACTCCGGCCAAAGTGGAGATTTCTGAAAACGCCGGTTATGTGTTGTCGTATCAACGGGGAGAAACGGGATTTTAGGTTCTGAAGCGTCACATTATGCACCAGGAAATGCTTAACGTCATGTGAGCGTCCGCTGTACCGTATTGGTCCGAATATAAACACAAACCCCATTGTAATACGACCTATATTTGGAAAAAAGATTTGAAGACCAGATCTTGATTTCATAAATAAATAAATTGTATTAATTGAAATAATATACGAAAATAAAAAGGCATAGAATAAAACACTGCATTGCCACTAAACAGTAGTGCAAATAGGCCGTACTGATGTGTACACCAAAGACTTCCTGACACTCCTCTGCCCCGCTGTGTTCGCTATGGCTGTGGTCGCTCCGAACTGTTTCGGCCCGTGGCAAAGCGAGTCATCCTCGCTGCTGTCCAAGGCATGTTGAGACCCAGCATTTATTTAATGCTCATATGTCCTAGTGCTGAAAAAAGGTTATATGAAAAAGTGTGAGGGTAGCGGTGGTGCGCTAAACTTGTTCTGTGAGCAGCTGGATGTGAACCATGGTGTGAAGGAAGTGAATACAACGATCGATTTTCAACTGTGCGCGCATGCACTGGTGTAATTGAGCTGCGCTGCTATATATCTTTTTTTATCAATGTGACGAGTTGCGAGTCTAGTGCAGGCCGGGTTTTTTTCCCCAGCACCCCCTGCTGAGAATACGTTCTCGCGGCTATGGTTGCACCAGATGTTATAAACATTAAACGGTCACATAAATCATTACTATTTTTAGAAATGGTATGTTTGTTTCATATAATTGTATTGGAAGTCCTGGTTTTCACTAGGGTTGCCACGGTGTGGACATTTTCACACCGAGTAATACACTCGTCTCAACACCGGTATTACCGAGTATAAACGGTATAAACTTTGAAACTAGGTCAACCGCCACACAAGCATCGGTTTTTAGACCCTTCTCGTCCTTCAGTTGCCGCAAACGTTCAAAAGCTGCGCCTAGGATTATTCTTGATTTCAGTTTTTCTCTTTCAGCGTTTTTATTATCAATTACTCTCTGAAAAAGAGTTTTCCTTCTCTTTGCTGGTGGTGGTGGTGGTGGTGGTGGGGATGGTGGCGTCTTGTCTGCCATGGAAATTGTCTTCTACTGCTAGGTCCAAATGTGGATTAACTAGTTCCAGTAGATACCGCAGGATAACAACAAACAGGAGCTTGCTCTGGGTCACGAGTACTGCACGAAGGGGTCGCGCGCGAGGAGGGGGGGAGGGGGAGTGCAGTACGACCGTTTTATTGACGTACTTACTGTCCAATGAAACTCTGTGGCAATGGAAATGAGTTTTTCGAGCCCTGCCGTTCCACAGATGATTGACAAGTTTAATTTTCATGTCAGTACTTCTAATCAGTGGCTGTAAGCGGGTTATGATAAGGATTTCAAGTAATTTTGCAAAAATGGCCAAAAAAGCGAATCACCTACGCAACCTTTAAGTAGTGCCCCCCCTCTGGTGTTTGGTATTGTATTTTGATGTGGCATTCAATTTTTTTAAATCTGTCCGTAATTTAGGAACTAATTCTCCTTTTCAGAATATCAATACTTGGCCAATGTGTTATACCACGGCAAATTATCAAGACTGGTACCGAATGGGAAATACTATTTCAAATGGATAAACACACATTTGACAGACATCTTCGCATTACCCACTCCCAGTTTGATTACATAACTTACCTACTGAAGCAGCTGGGCCTAAATGAAGAGCACACAGGAGGCCCTTCTTCCATTCCTCTGAGACAAAAGCTTGCACTTTTTTTGTGGTATTTGGCCAATCAGAATAGTTTTCGTGAAATGTCAGACAAATTTAACATGTCACAATCATCAGCCCATAGATGTATTGTTGAAGTGCTCTCAGCTTTTTACAACATGGTGCCCTCTTTTGTCAGCTGGCCCACCATTTGTGAGAAGACAGCCTCCTCTGCTGCTTTCAACACAAAGTGTGGCATACAAGGAATTATTGGGGCCATTGATGGCTGCCACATAAAGATACAAAGACCACACACCAGAGGGGGGGACTACTTAAACAGAAAAAATTATTACTCTGTTGTTCTGCAAGGGATTGTGGATGAGACTGGGAGGTTTCGTGACATATTTGTGGGTGCACCTGGCAAGGTGCATGATGCAAGAATTCTACGAAAATCCACTTTTTTTGAAAACTGGAACGACAAGATGGGGAGGTTCATGTTGCTCGGGGATAGTGCCTATATTGGGCAAGCTTACCCTTTCATCATGACCCCGAAGAGGGACAACGGAGCCCTCACCATGCAGGACCAACTGAACAACTCTAAGATAAGCAGAGGCCGAGTAGTGGTAGAGCAGGCATTCGGTAGACTAAAGTGCAAATGGAGGAGAGTTAGAGATCTCCAGAACACCAGACTGGATTTAGAAGTCATGCTCATTGTGTCTGCGTGTATGCTCCATAATCTGTGCACAGGTCCTGCAGACATCTGTGAAGAGCATCCAGGTGGTTGTCCGCGTCAAGAAGATGAAAACATCTGACATTGAGTAATAAACCATGTTCTTGCAATGGGCATATCTGTTTTGTGTAATTTCTGCTTAACCTTTGTTCTGCTTTGTTTTTGAGATAAGTGTCATACATTTCATACTTGCTTTTAAATCCAAAGGAAACATCACAAACAGTTTGAGAGTAAAAAAAAACTTTATTTGAAGACAGTTATGAAAAATCATAATACATAAGCCCTGGAAATTAATAACTGACATTTTTTAACAGGCATGTCCAAAAAATTGTTGGCACAAATGGTATAGTAGGCTATGACAATACATTTAATTATAAAAAAAAATTTAACACAAGTTGTCCAAAAAGTAGTATAGGCACTGAACATGTGTCAAACAAGTGGTATAGTAGGCTATGGCTAGTTTAAATTTTCAAGAGAAATTACTACTCACTACTACCTTGGTTCACTACCCTAACCCTACCCCTAACCCTAACCCAACACTTTAAGACTTGTTAAGATATTCTCTCATTAGAACTTCAAAGGAGGTCTGAGCCTGTTTCATTTGAATTAATAATTCACTGTGCCTCCTTTCATTGGCAGACTCTGACACTCTTGAGTAATTCCACAAGGTCACATTGCTGCTAGGTGTGCTCACTGTGCTCGGTGCTGGGCTCACTGTGCTCGGTGCTGGGCTCACTGTGCTAGCTATGCTACCCTGTGGAGATGGGCTGGCTGCAAGTAACTACCCACCGTCATTGACCAGATCAGACCTGCGAATCTGGATGCCCTCTGAAGTTCCAATAACTGGGAACTCGACATCATGGTTTGCCCCCAAAAGAGCATCCATTTCATTATACAATTTGAAGAGAATTGTTCCCCTCCCTGTGCTCCTGTTATTATCCTTAATTTTTTTATACCCATCTACAAAGGTGTTCCATTTTCTATTGAGCCGTGCAGGATCAAATATCTGACCAAAATGGTCTGACAGCTGACCAGCCATTTCCCCCCACATATGTTTCTTTGAGCCTTTTCCATGTTTTATCCTGCTATTAAGCTCTGCCAGGGTCTGAGGGAGTTCACTCCCATTTGCCTCTAGGTGTCTCCTCATTAAATCAATAAGAAAGAGCGTATGCTCTCGAGTAAAGTTATCATTGCATTGCATCTATGATGCACTTGAGCTGCTGGACTCTTCCTCCATACTCTCCTCTCCATGGTCCTCTGTCCCTGTCTCCCTCTCAGTTTCTGTCAGGAATCGAGGATGTGGTGACTTTGTCTTTGCTATTCTCATGATTCTTTTGCTGAAAATGATTTAGATCTGCTCCATGACCTACCTGGAAGGACAATTTGAACACTGACCGTACAGGCTTCATCAAGGAAGTAGGCATTCCGGTCATAATCCTGCTGGTATAGAGGTCCCATGAGGGGTTGGGATCTTTCTTCATCTAGGAAGGCGTTCATCCCCTCATCTAAAAACACTGACAGATTTAATTTAGTCAATGGAAACGTAATTTAGTTGATGGAAACATTAAAATAACGTTGCATGACAATCTACAGAAGAGCAACAGCATGACAATGTAGGCTATGCATCAAAAGAGCAACATCTAATCGCAAACGTTTGAACACCCGCCTGATCACAACAAATGAGTAGGCTAGTCTCGGGATGGGCACGAGTAGTAAATTCCAAACTCGAGTGATCGAAGGAATTCCTCGAGGATCAATCAAGTACTTGTTTAATGATGAACGGCAATATTACCAACCAAACATGTAATGCTTATTCTCCATCAAAAGTCAGAGTTAGAGTATTCATTATTTATTTTTGCAAACGTTCAAAACACATTTCCCTTACAAAAATAAATATGCGTCTCACAATTTAAATCACGTCGAACCAAGGCCTGTAACGGTTTAAAAAAAACAAAAACAAAACCAGTAGCCTAACCATTGCAAATAATTGAAAGCTGCAAATAAAACAGCATTAAATGGACTATGGAAGTAGTCAGCGTTGTGACCTTCTATACACGGCCGGGATTACACACGCATCTTGCACTGGTGAAAATAGCCGACACACTTGGTTGCTGCGGGTCTGCTTTCCCGAACTCACCGTTGTGTTTCAGGAGCATATGTTGCCGCATAGTACTTGTAGTACTCTGGTAGCTCGATTTCGCTTGGCATATTTTACATTTCACCTCATGATCTCCTATTTCTTTAAAGTATTTCAATTCTTCGCTGCGCTTTGCTTTAACCGCCATCTCTTAACTTTTTAAGCGGCACGGCACGCGCCACACAGAAATTTGATACATTTCATTTTCTTTGTGCCCACGGCATGCATTAGCGGCGCCGCACAGAAAATGGATACATTTGCTTCAGAAAACTTTGTTTGTATACAAACTCGAGTTTGCCTGTCCACCAACCGAGTTCATTTGTAACGAGGAGTAGCCTACTCGAGTAATCGATTCCTCACGCCCATTCCTATCTGCTACCGAAATCGCAGCCTCCTTAGAGGAAATATTACAATATTAACAATAACACATTGATAAGTCGAACACATTGATTAACATATTGTCCAGCACTGGGCCCCGTTTCCCGATAACGATGGATCTTCGCTCGTACGATCATTCTCCCGATGGATCTTGCGATCCATCGATAATTTCTTTGGAGCGTTTCCCGAAACTCCTCTTAACGTGAACGCGCATTCGCTGCACTCACGACGTCGTAGGATTGTAACTGTCTACTGACACGGTGCTGAAATGGGCTCCGTAGGAGGGGGAGACGCAGGAATGTCGCAGGAAAATTGTGTTAAAAAGGGTTAAAATATATCCCCATCAAGGACAACAGCAGAGTAGCCTACGAAAAAAATAGACTGCAATTATATGAATGCTAAAGACATTAAAACACAATTGATTAGGCTGAAACCGACATATATCAGTCCTAATCCTGAATGCACTGTGCGTTTCACGGCATTCTCCCCCCTGAAATAATTCCATATGACAAAAAATTAAAAATAGCTTGTGTGACAACTACATTTATCTTAATGGGCTGATTTCTGAAACATGCTTTGCGCAGCAAAGAGAGCCGACTTAATCTGATTCCGAATAAGGGTTTCCTTGATTGATAATTTGATTGGCTATAAAAGCCCCTCCGGAAATAGGGTAAGGTATGTATTGATGAGGAATACAACGAAGCCCACCGTCTGGCCCGGTGCATCGTTGAGCGCAAGATCGGGAGGTGGAAGTTGCGCTTTAGATGCCTTCACAGGTCAGGCGGAGGGCTCCAGTTTTCGCCGGCCAAGTCATGCGCCGTGATATGTGTGACGGCTATGTTGCACAACATTGCAGCTAAGGCTGGGGTGGCATTGCTTGAACCGGAGGACGCTGAGGACGATGACGACGAGGAAGATCGGTGTGAGGACGGCCTCCCTCATAACTACGCGGCTGGTTTTCATGCGCGTCGAAGAGTGATTGAGACTTTTTTTTAACCCCCTCCACCCTCCCACATGTCACTAAACATTCCCGTCAACGTGACCAATCCCCACCATATCCCAGCCTTTTGCCTGCTCCTTTGCTTGGTTTTTATAATTTATTCTATTTCTTTATTTTTAATTTATTTTATTTTTTTTAATTTTATTTTATTTTTATATTATTTTATGCTACGTTTTATGAGTAGCTAGATGTCAGTCTGCACAAATCCCCCCACTTTCTCTCACATTTTGAGTGCCCTGCCTGCGCAAACATTTTCTGGACTGTCCCGTTTTATTTTGGCCATTTTAACATCTTTGTTAATAAATTAATTCATAATCTTTATTAATTACCAAACTAAGAACATAAAGGCGCAATGCGTTTTAATAAAACGCATCCAATAGACGGAATGTCCGATGGTGTCGCCACTGAGGCTATAGCTGACGATGCTCTTAGCGTCCTACGAGTACCTACGAGCACCCCTGGAGTACTCGTTAGCTACGAGCGTTTTCAAGACGTTCGTTCCCCACGATGCTTTCGGGAAACGCGGTGAAAACTCTACAATGCCCTTTCGACGCACTTCACGATCCACTTAGGTTAACGACGCTTTCGGGAAACGGGGCCCTGGGTAACATTGGTTGACGATAGCGGTCTTCTAACTAAAACCTCTTCACTAACGGTTCTGGAGCCGTATATGTAAAAGTGCTGCATATCGCTAGGCCTATATAACGTAACTGGGTATACTTTTACCGTTTATCTTTATGGCAACAGATAATAACGACATAATTTCACTCCATAATATGTAATAAACAAGTTGTGTTAAAATTGCAGTGTCTAAAACAACCCTACACGCAGAGAAGCAAAGTTTAACCCATTTGTTGAAGTTTTACCTCGCACGAACTGTGACTGCACGGGCGCCGCCATTATCCTCCGACTTCAATTTGGTGAAGTGGGGGTAGGTCGATCACCCCCCAGTTCGATAGTGGGAGGTTCCACTTCGACGGTGGGATGTTCCACTTCGACAGGCATTCCAGTGCCTTTTTCTTAGTTGGAGGTAGGATAAGTCCCACGTCCCACTGGTTTGTATGGGCTCTGGAACGCACCATAATCGCTGCCGAGAGATACTGGCGAGCAGTGGCGTCTTTGCATTAGGGGCCAGTGGGGCACGGCCCCACCAGAGAACGCTGCCGTGCAGGGCACGATTATACTTTTCTTTTTTTTTTCAAAAATGTCATTGAGCATAAGTTAATAATACATTAATTGTTTATAATTAATTACATGTCCGCAGTTTTAATTTGATGAACGCAATTGTTGTAGTGTAGTAGTTGTGTGTGAAATAGTTCGTTGCTCCGTCTCGTCTGTTCCGCTCGGTGGGGCACAGCCGAGATGGCCCCATCTGCTGCAGTGTAGAAAACTGGTGCTGTTGCGCGAGCAAGCGTGTGCGCAGCGCCCGCTTCTGTTTCGGCGGTGGGGCCAGAAGTTTAGTGCCCCAAAGCTCTTCTCATTGGCTGATTTGTAGAAAGGGCGGGGTTTACGGCGGGAGCCGATCAGATCTTGCTAGCTGGCTATCGTAGTTACAGTTACAGTTACTGTTACAGTAAATAACAACAAATGGACGTTTCATTCATTAAATGATGAATCGTGTTGAGTATCTGTCTCATGTGAGATTTAGCACTTGAACAGAAGTTGGAGATAAAACGTTTGGGACCACATCGCCCGACGGATTTTATCATTATTCAAGAGGGAAAGGACAAGAATAGATCGTTCAACCAGGAGTGGTTCAAGCGGAAAAAAATGCTTGTGTTTCACCTCAGCCACACAAAGGAGACCAGACAGCACTGTCCTTAAAGCACAGGTAATTACCATCTTAGCCCAAACTTACTTAAATTTTCACCCAGGATTATTCAGGTCTGAATAGGCAACCACTCTATCAGGCTAGATTCATTGTTAATTGTACAGTATGGTGGCCTGCAAACTTAATGCAACTTAAACCATACTTCTTCTTTTTTTGGTATATTATGAGTGGTGGCTTTGTATATTGATTGCTGTGTAAAGGGTGTGCGCCGTTGTGTTTTTATTGTTGCCACGTTGTTGTTTTCTTGAGTTTTGATATTGTGAGATCTTGAACGCTGCCATTTGGTGGTGCTATTGCTATAATAGCCTAATATATGTCGTCAGATTCGCGTTTGAGTGATGGCATTATTCAGCTGCAATTTTGGTCCCCTCTGTCACTTGCTACTGTTTTTTTTGTGATGGTAGTAATATGTGGTATTTCTGGATTGCGTTATAATATTTTCCTGCATGGGCCCCACCAGAGTTTCCAAACCAAAATCGCCACTGCTGGCGAGCCCTCGCTGGCTCCGTCTGTTATGGTAGGGTCCGCATGGCCCGGAAGGAGTGGGAGGAGCCGGTGTGACGTATTACCCTCGGCTTCCTCACTTGTCTGTGGTGCTGCCCCCTGTGGATGGAGCAGCTATTGCAGCCTTCAGTAAGGTCATGCTCCCTTTGTAGCTATGTATAGTATTTGCGGCTTATATGTTTGGTCCCGCTTCCTAGGGTCTATGTGTGGGTAGCTCAGGTTCTTAAAATACGTAACAATATACACTGCTGCTGGAGATGCATTTGATGAATTTTAGTTGTTCACTATACTGTCTGCTCTATACTGAACGTTTGAAATTGAATTGTCTGTTTGTAATGTGCACTGTCTGTTTATAAAGTGTAGGCCTGTTGTCTGTTTGTACTGTGTACTGTCTGTTTAAATAAGTGTAGACATGTTGTCTCTTTATACTGTGTACTGTCTGTTTAATTAAGTGTAGGCCTGTTGTCTCTTTATACTGTGTAGGGGAGAGTGAGGTAATGTGAGACACCGGGTAATGTGAGACATCCCTTGTAGCTAGGCAACGCAACACATTTGTGGTCATGTGACCATTATTTTTTCAAGCCCCTCCCTTTCCCCCATTGCCAAGAAGGAGAAGTTGGTGCATGTGCTGTGGTGAGTATTTTATTTACAGAAATGTGTTTTTAGCATGTAAAAGTAAATTTTCTTGCTGTGAACTTAATCAACTGTTGTGTCAAAGCAAATTGATTCAGGTAGACAAACTTATATACATGTTGATGAATTTCCAACATATAAAACCATGTGATTGAAACTAGCTAAAGATTAGCCTGAATTGCTAAGAGATGGGGTTTTTGTTAAAATGGTGACTGTGGGGTAAGGTGAGACTAGTGTTTTGGGGTAAAGTGAGACACTGTCTCACTTTACCCCACCATGAAGCACAACTTAAGTTTGCTCTTAAACATATTTTATTGTAATATTACATTACATATGTTTTATTTTTAATGTCATAAACATTGTAGAAAACCGAGATCATGCCGAGGCAGTACCAGAGGAAGACTTCCTGGGGCCAAACACCCCTGGCAGATATGGAGAGAGCAGCAGATGAGGTTATAAGAGGGCAAACGTCCCTTAGACAAGCTGGAAGGGACAGCAACATAGATAAATCGACCCTGATGGTCGAGGTTCATTAAAAAAAAAAAAAGGGGGGAAGTGAAGTCAGTGGCCTGGGGTGCCGTAGCCGAGGCAAAGAGAGTGTTGAGTGATAAGATGGAGGAGGAGCTGGCAAACCACCTTAAACAACTGGCTGCCCAGTTTCATGGCCTTGCTCCAAACAAGTGCCGTGAACTGGCATTTGAATTTGCTCAGAAAAACCTTGTCAGTGTCCCTGACAATTGGACCAAGAAGCAGTGTGCAGGTAGGCTAGGGTGTTTAAGAGATCACATGATTCTGTGGGTTAACTTTGGCCAACTGATCTTGCCACAAAGCTAAATCTTATAATAATTAATTCTCTACTCTTTAGGAGAGGATTGGTTTGGCAACTTTTTAGCGCGTCGCCAACTATCTGTACGGACCCGAGGCAACGTCCCTTGGAAGGGCTACGGCCTTCAACAGAACTACAGTGGGGGAGTTCTTTGATAACCTGGCAACAGTGATGGACAGGTGACAGAATTAATTCTTTAGTTGCAAATGTTTATTTGCTTTACCTGTAAGATTTGGCTTTGATTTTGATATGGGTCTTCCCTTGCCTCTCTTATTTAACAGGCACAGATTCCTGCCACATATGATTTTTAATGTGGATGAAACGGGGGTATCTACTGTTCAAAAGCCACGGCAGGTAAGCTACACATGATACACTACAGAGCACCGGACTAATACTCACTATGATGAAGGCGTGCAGCTCCGGGCTTCTAAACATTCTATTTGATTTAGGTGGTGGCAGAGAGAGGCAAGAAACAAGTTGGATCCATAACATCGGCTGAAAGGGGAGAACTTGTCACTGTGATATGTGCAGTGAATGCAGCGGGGAATAGCATACCTCCAATGTTCATCTTCCCCAGGGTGAGATTCAAGGATGGCTTCCTGATTGGAGCCCCTCCAGGAGCCAAAGGTACCTCCACCCGAACAGGGCGGATGAATGAGGACACCTGGCCTGAGTTCCTGGACCACTTAATAATCCACACAAAGTGCACTCCAGAACACCCCATGCTGCTAGTCCTGGACAACCTGAGGGCGCACATCTCCCTGAAAGCCGTTGAAAAGGCCAAGAGCAATGGCATTGTGCTCCTCACCCTTCCACCTCACACATCACATCGGCTGCAGCCTCTTGATGTGACAGTGTATGGGCCGTTCAAGACATTCTACAGCAGAGCACTTGATGGGTGGATGCGTGACAACCCTGGCAAAACGGTCTCAATATACCAAATTCCAGGACTGGTAAATGAGGCCTTCTTGACAGCAGTGACACCAAGGAACATCACCTCAGGGTTCAAGTCCACTGGGATTTTCCCATTTAATCGTGACATTTTCCATGAGGAAGCCTTTGCACCGTCCATGGTGTCAGACCGGCCAAATCCCGAGCCTCAGCCTGCACCCATGCCTGGTCCATCTGCTTCTGACAATCCACCCCCTGCAGATGAACCACCTTCTGCAGATGAACCTCTCACTGATGGCAATGCACGTCCGTCGGGAGATGATGGACCTGTGTCATCACATGCATGTGCCTCACCAGCTGCATTGGAAATGCCACGAAATGCCAGAGATCCTGGATATATCTCTCCTTCTGAAATCTTGCCACTTCCCAAATGTCCCCCAAGAGCACAAACAAAAAGGAAGCGTGTTAAGACAGCCATCCTCACTGATACTCCGGAGAAAAAGATCATTGAAAAGGCTTATGAAGAAAGACAACAGAAACTGGCAGGGAAAAAACAAAACAGCAAAGAAATGGGGAAACCAAAAAAGAAAGCACCCAAAAAGAAAATCATCATAGACAGCAGCTCTGAGGATGGCGATTTACCTGTCCCACTTGAAGATGACATAGAGAGCTCTGAGGATGAGAGTGATCCCGGAAACACACATCTGTCCGTGGGTGACTTTGTCATCGTTAACTTTGCAACCAAACATAGGAGTCTCCGTTATGTTGGCATGGTGGAGAAAGTTGAGGGTGAGGAAATACTCACTCAATTCCTCAGAAGGATCCAGGGACACAAAAAATGGGAGAGACCGACATTTGCCATCAAAGATAAAGGTGTGGCACATGTCCCTAAAGGTGATTTGGTGAAGAAGCTGCCTCAACCTAATAGGCCTGGAGGAACCACAAGGAGAGAGCAACTCTTCACCTTTCACTGTAATCTTCAGGGCTGTGATGTAGAGTAGGCCTTGTTATATTTTTGTATTATGTTCAAATCCAGGTGTCTAGTCCTGTGTTCAGAGTCAGAGGCTGTTCTTGCTGGTTCTGTGTTCTAACCTAACTGGTTCTATCCATCATTTGAATGTTTAAAAATGTTGAATTATATTATGTTGTATTTGATTTTGTGACACTGCTTCCTACATTATTAACACATCCCATCACATTCCAACTGCTAAACAGCACATGTTATAGTTAACCATGTAATTTGTTAACTAGCATAGATTATGTCCATGTTTATAATATAACCGCAAGGCGGCATCAATTAAATATGCACCCGCAATAACGCATTTAAAGCATCAACGTCTGATAACAACATAAACTGAACATAGCATGACTACGCAAAACAGCATTATAGATACTTACAGGTACCTGAACCCACACAATTGAAATAATAATCTTCAAACTGAAATGTTTGTCTGAACATCATCTGCATCGCCACTCCTGTGCTCTGCTTTTTGCGCCGCTGAGTACCATCAACTCAATTATCCCCAGACTCTCACTCTGATTGGCTGTACAAGAGTAGCCATCAGGGGTGCATGCACTCACGTGTGGTTGTCAGGAGTTCTTACCGTTAAAACACGTGTTATGGTAGTTTTAAAGTGGAAAAGGTAAGTGGTTCACTTTACCCCATTGATTTCTCTGGTCTGTCTCACTTTACCCCTAAGCTGGGGTAAAGTGAGACACAAGACCATAAAAAGTAAAACAATCATATTTTCACTGCCATTTGTCCTGAAGACATTCTGATCATTTCCATTACAAAGAAACATCCTGAATTAATGGGAAATGTGTTAATTTTACTGATACATAATTTTAGCTCGCCTAGAGGAAGCAAATGTAAAAAGTGTCTCACATTACCTCACTCTCCCCTACTGTCTGTTTATAAAGTTTAGGTCTGTTGTCTGTTTGTACTGTGTACTGCCTGTTTTATTAAGTGTAGTTGTCTGTTTGGACGGTACTGTCTGTTTAATTAAGTGTAGGCCTGTTGTCTTTATATACTGTGTACTGTCTGTTTTATTAAGTGTAAGCCTGTTGTCTATTTGGACAGTACTGTCTGTTTTATAAAGTGTAGGCCTTTTTTCTGTTTGAACTGTACTGTCTGTTTTATAAAGTGTAGGCCTGTTGTCTGTTAACACTGGACAGTTTTCTTATTGCATCGTTATTTCTTGTTACAATACTTTTGTATGTAATCAATATACTTGACTGTAATCTTACTTTTGTCCATGAGATGGCGTCGAATTATTAAGGGCAAATGTGCCTGTAGTTCATCACGGTCTGTGGTTTTATTTCTGACCATTATATTATATATATTTAGCAAGTGAAGGTTGTTTGTCTGCTAAGCTTAAACATGGGCCTATTAGGCTAATAGTGGCCCATTATAAGCATGTTACATCACATGTCACAAATTTTGGATTTCTAAGTAGCCTCGGGCTAATCTCATATCACAATTCGGATTATTAAACCCAGAAATTACAAATGTGTGTGTCTGCGTTTGAGTTGACCGTGTGGATTATAGGGTAGACTGCGTGGTTTCCCCGCAGGACGCAACATCCTAATCTCTCCAATCCCACCTAAAGCCACACAGCCCCAGGCACATCAGCTCTTCATTTAACCTGAGAGTATACACACAAGGACGGCCTCCTCCTCCCCTCCTCCCAATGTCTTTTGAGGATTAGGGCGCTAATTTGGGTAATAATAAAAAAAAAAAAAGGACATTATGTTTAAGGGGCACCGACCATGTTATACTCATGGTGGATTAAAACCCTCACCTTTTAACAGATCGAATTAAAAGGTTGATCCAGTCCAACCCAGCGTGTGGGTTGAGTTGATGAACCGGACGTGTAGAGTGGTCCCTCAGTGTGCTGCTTTCCCACTCATATCTACTGCCCCAACAGAAAACACTGGACCCCATAACGCGCTCATTGCTCAACATCAGCTCGGTAACGATCCTTTTGGACAAACGCAATATCCAAAGACTCACTTGCTGTTTCATGCTGTATGTTTCTATGTGATGATGTCTATAACATGACGCAGAGCGCGTTGGTGGTTGTGTGGGAGCGGGCCCTGCAGTCCAGCGGACATGTGCTCTGATTCCCAGGCTCCCTGCTGGGTGCAGTGATGTCAAACTCACCCATACTGGGAGCTCAGCTCTCAGGAGGGAAAAGCAAACCCGTTTTATTTGTTCATTCATTGCATTACATCCTTGCTTATAACATAATTTAAACATGAATCAATCGATTATCAGACAGTCTGATTGTCATTTTAAAGTTGAAGGTTTTTGAAAGGTATTCGGATATTTGTATTCAAATAATTATCCTACAACGTAAAGTTGTTCACTTCGATGAAGGCGTAGGAAATCAAACGGTTGTTGGTCTCCGTAATAACGTATATACATAAACATAGCCTATATACATATAATAGTAGGCCTACAGGCTATCTCCTCCATGGAGAAGGTGGAGACTAATGTTGCCAAATGTTAAATCACCGCAGAGCATATCGTCGGATTTTGGGCGTTTTAAGTAGTTAACAAGGATATAAAGTAAATCCGTTTAATTTGTCTTTTAGTTATCCTGTCCGATAATCCTCAGTAATCACAGATCATGGGGATTACTGAGGGGGGATTATCTCCAATGCAATACACTCAGACTCTGCATTCACTTTCTTTCTGCATCAGTGTAGTGTAGTATAATATTATTGGATTTCCTCAGCGATCCTTCAACAACATCAGCCAATTTATTCATCAACAAGTTCGACTATATGGCCCGAGTCTATTGCAATTTTATTTCCTCCAACGCTCCGTGACCGATCCGTCCATTCAGAGGCCGCTGCGCTCCGCGCGTCACGGGGACCGAGTGTCTCCATTCCCAAGCAGCCCCTCGCTCTGCAGCTTGTTGGCCTGGAGGGCAACAGGCAACAATGTCTCACGTCTGCATTTTGAATTTAACATAAAGTGGTCACGGGCCGGTCTTTATCGTGGAGCGAGTGAATGAGGAGCCATTCAGCCACAGAGCGCCCAGGTAGCAGCAGCAGTTGGAAACACACGACACGGACGCAATTTTTTTTCCCCACTAAATATAGATAGAAGGAAGTCATCAAATGCTAAATTGGATTGTGTAAAATAAATTGTTTATATCTAACATTTCCACTGATATTAAATGGATGCATTCTCTATTTAAAAAAAAAGAATAAGAATAAAGAAAAATAAGAATTCTCCTGTTAACATATTTCTATTCCCCCTAACAATACAATGAAATTGTTTAGGGCTCGTACAGTGGAACAACATTAACTCCACATATTACTGTTACTGAAGAGTGTTTCGCTACATCACATATCCTGTGGGAGGGCAGGCCCGCTGGGCTGTGTCAGCCGAACAGCGGTGGCAGTAGCAGAAGCCCTCATTTATAACACGACGTGTTGCACATAAAGGCGTGAGGGGCGCAAGTGGTGTCCTTCCCACGGCCTGCCCCGTGCTGCAGCTATCTATACAAAGTGAGCCCCTTCATTCACTCAATGAATAGTCATTCAGAGTCAATAGATGTTTACTTACAGACCCTCGACCAGTTGGTTGCCTCGTTTGCATTTCAGGTACCGGGAGCGTTAATTTGTCGCGTAATGGTGTCAGATAGACGTAGGGCCCTGGGCCACCACTGTGCTTTTATCCGTCGACCAGTTCTCCCTGTAAGAGTACTGGCTGTCACAAGTGCGCTCGGACCTGGTGGTAGGGCGGGATCCACTTATGAACTGAATAAATGACCAGAGAAATGCCCCTCACATTTTGTATAGGCTAAAGCAGTTTAGGCCTACATGCTGCATGCATCGGTCAACTGTTGTTCTTCTTAAGTTTAATTCTTTCTTGTTCTACAGACTTTGGGACCCAACTCCTTCCACAATGTTTCACCTAGAGACTCTAATTTTAAATTGTTCATATTAGCTTGGAATCCATCCAAATATATAACTTTTTACGATATTCTACTTTTTTACAATGGAATCCCACTATCTGACACGTCCAACTACTTCAGACATCATAACTTGCTCAGTTTTTATAACCATTAACCGTGAACCATTATATGTAAATAATTGTGATACTTTTTCAGAATCACAGTTTAACACTTACATTTCCTACCCGCTTCGTATATTACCAGTTGGTCTCATTGACGTTGAGGCTCGAGGGGAGGACGTTCTAGAAGATGACGCTCTCGCCCAGGTTGTCTGTCACAAAAGCTAAATATTGCGGAGTCCCGGAGCACAGCAACGTCAATATTTAACCTAGAAACACAATGTCAAGGCATTACGTTATTTATTTTTACACTGGTGCTACAATTATTAATCGATTAGACATATGTTTGATATTTATCGGGTGCTTGTCTGTGGGGACCCCGTTTATCTGGTTAGAGGCTAGGTGCTTGCTACATATGCGGTTTACTTCCGGTAGAAGCTAAATGCTAATAACAATGTCTGACAATCTTTTTCACGTCACTCTATCTAAACAAACGATTTTTAATATGAAAGCTGGAGGCCAACGGTATAAGCCTCATAATATTTTTTGCGTGTTTCGATGAACTAGATGTGATATATATACTTTTAAATACTTTTCCTAGTTTCTACCACACACACTCTCTCTCTCTCTCTCTCTCTCTCTCTCTCTCTCTCTCTCTCTCTCTCTCTCTCTCTCTCTCTCTCTCTCTCTCTCTCTCTCTTTCTCTATCAGAACAGATCAGCTATTCTATATTTGATCTCGAATGTATTCATTCTTCATCACATTAGCTTTTTGTTTTACCCTTCACCTGATTTAAGCCATTTAACATTTATTTACGCCTTAAACTAGGCCAGGCCTATATGTGGCTTTACTAAAACATATTTTCGACCTCACTTTGCACTCAAGCACTCGCCGCATTTTCTGCAGGAAATGCATAGTTATTAATAGTGTTGTTATTCTTCTATTTTTTCATCTTCTTTTCACTCATCTTCCAATTCTTCTATTTTTAATTAATATGCTTATTCATAAACATAATTTCCCATTGAGGGTATCATTGCATCTTATTTTCTTCTAAACACCTGTTATGTGCTGTTGTGCCGTGATGGGCTGTTAAAGGCTGGGTTTGGTCCTCATAAAGCTGAATGTGTAACACTTGTTTGTGTCTTGTAATTGTCAGGCCCCGTGGTAATGAAGTCTGTCTGCGCCCCCCCACTAAGCGGGAGCGGGGGGATTACCTCGAGGTGAGCGCACTGACATGTGATTGGTCGGCGCTCCTGGTGAAAGGCACGCGACTTGAGTTGTTCCTATAAAGTCCCCTCGCGTGCCGGTTGGTGAACACACAGGGGAACAAGGACCGAGCGGGACACCAAGCAGTCACAGGGGAACAAGGACATAGCGGGGACCATAGTCACAGGGGAACAAGGAATTAGCGGGGACAGCAGACACAGGGAAACGAGGACTGAGCGGGGACAGCAGACACAGGGAAACAAGGACCGAGCGGGGACAGCAGACACGGGAACAAGGACCGAGCGGGGACAGTAGACGCAGTGTGGACAGCAAACCGCAGGAGGAGCAGCTCTGAGATGGAAAGCGTCCTGGACCCCTTCTCCACGCTGGACACCTTCGCTTCCTCCCCTTATTTTGACGATGAAGATTTCTTCACCGATCATTCTTCTAAAGACGGACACCTGGAGGCGGACGATCTATTGGAGGACGATGTTGAATTCCTCAACAGTCATTTCCAAGACTATTACGAAGACAGCCGAGGAGCGCCTTACGACGGGGACTACGACATGGGAGACCTCTCCTTCTCCTCATCGTCCTCCACGCTGTCTTACGGATGCACCGACAGCATAGCAGACCTGTCCCCGTATCACGGTGGGCCAATGTCGAAGAGGAGGAGGCGGATGAGGTCCGACGTGGAGATGCAGCACCTGAGACAAGCGGCCAACGTGAGGGAGCGGCGGCGCATGCAGTCCATCAACGACGCGTTCGAGGGGCTCCGCTCACACATCCCCACGCTGCCCTACGAGAAGCGCCTGTCCAAGGTGGACACCCTGCGGCTGGCCATCGGCTACATCAACTTCCTGGCCGAGCTGGTCCAGTCGGACATGCCCATCAGAAACCCCAACAGCGATGCGCACGTTCAGCCAAAGAAAGTCATCATCTGTCACAGAGGCACAAGTAAGATCAACCGCCCCTCCCCCTCCGGAACACGCGCACTTACACACACAAACAAACACACACGCACACACGCGCGCGCGCGCACGCATACGGCCGCACGCACGCACATATACACAAACACAAGTACACGATCGCACGCACCCACGCACATAAACACACCCAAACACACACACACACACACACACACACACACACACACACACACACACACACACACACACACACACACACACACACACACACACACACACACACACAGACACACACACACACGCAGCATCCAAACGAATGTTAACAGTTTCCTTCTCTTCAGGGTCTCCGTCCCCGAGCGATCCGGACTACGGGCTGCCCCCCCTGGCCGGACACTCTCTGTCCTGGACAGACGAGAAGCACCTGCGGGACCAGAACATCATCAGGACGGCCAAGGTCTGGACCCCCGAGGACCCCCGCAAACTGCACATGAAATCCTCCTTCACCGATGTCGAGAACGAGCCTCCCTTTAGCATGGTAGCATTGAAATGTTAGTTACATTATTTTTATATAACATTTATAAACATTTGTATTCCACAGTATGCCTGGTGTAAATGTGAAGATACATATTTTGTTGAATTTGCGTTAAACGCAGAAAAAAGTGCGCCTGGTTTCACCGCCTGTGGGACTTCCTGGTGCCATTTTGTTGTACATGCCTTCATTGATTCAATGAGTTTGTAAATACGCATCGGACTCGTATTGTATCCGTTTTGCATTGTCTACATTTGAAATGAAGCATTTTCAAATGCAAAATTGTTAATAATAATCTATTTAATTTAATACAATTTTTGGGATAATTTATGTTTAATTTATTAGTTTATCCAGTTAATTTATACAGTAGGCCCATATATAGTAGGCCTATATATTTTTTTTATTATTCAACCGTGAATTATATATTTATACATCTTCTGCAAATAAATATTTTATACTGGCTTTGACGACTCAGTGTCTCAGTTCTCATTCTTTCTTGAAAATGTAAAGAGGCATCCTTCCTTGCATTAATAATTATTGGGCGAAAGAATGGATGAATTTTCATCCGTGTAAATTCAATTATGATCCATTTATGTATAACCTAACTTTTTTTTGGAATTATTATGGATATGGCCTAAATAAATAAAAAAGTATTATACTATAATAAATCAATAATAATTGAATGGCTGGCTCGCACAATTGAACCTGTAGGCCTATTCGCCTGTTTAAGCGGAATCAAAGTATTGATGGGGAACTTAATCAATGGTTAAATGCAGGCTTGTCATTGGCCTATGGTTTAGCATTAGCTATAAAAGTTTGGAAAACGATTGTATGTGAAATACGCAAATAGAATCCATAATTCCATAACGAATCGGCCTTTAAAATAAAAGGTAGAATAACATATAAAGGATTAGGGCTCATATGCAGTGTAAAGTTCCGGAAAGGTTTTGTTGGACATCGCTGCTCCTGCCAGGTGCCGCATTTCCCTTGCTTGGAGCCACACGTCCTCCCATTCCGTTCCTGTCCGCCCCTCATAGTGTACTGGAGGCGCCAATGTGCGCAGCGTCCTATCAGCGACGCATTCACACTGCAGGCTTCACTGCTCATGGGGACCGTAAGGACTCTGCACTTAAGACTCAATCTGGACTTTTGAAAAGGTGAAGTATAAATGCCCTGGACGATGAGCATACATTTGCAGAGGAGGTTTTGCGGTTTAATCTGTGATAATAGCGTCCCATTATTGATTGGGAATAGCAAAACGTGATACTGGCCAACTTATCGAGTGGAACATATTTCCATGTGGCACCCTTGATGCAAAAAGAAAAATTCCCCACGAGATAAATAAAGTAATCTTGAATCTTGGAAATGGAATCATGTAGATAGTGGTAAAGATAAGATGCGAATGTCAAATAAAGACGACATAATGTGATATTTGCCATTTCATTCAGCAAAGATGGGAATAGCATCTGTGCAACACAGTAGAAGGCCATTCAATTATGGCGTGCCTTTTTTTTAAGTCGTTTTTTGTGTAGGCGCATATACTACAAAGACTAAAATGCCTTCTTTAACGCCCTTTGGTACCGACGAAGCGGAATGGACAGGCGCATTGGAGCCTTGAAATACTCCGGGTATCTTGTCACTCCCGGCCGCGTTCTTGGCACGGCTCTTAAAGAGAAAGCACTTTACTGTCTGACAGGTTTTATTTCTAGGTTCTCTGCAGTCTGCCATCGAGAGCAACCGTGCCAAGCGGTGGTTTGTTTGATAAGGGTGTACTGAAAGACGACGTCAATAGAAGACCTTATACCATCTATCTATCTATCTATCTATCTATCTATCTATCTATCTATCTATCTATCTATCTCTCTCTCTCTCTCTCTCTCTCTCTCTCTCTCTCTCTCTCTCTCTCTCTCTCTCTCTCTCTCTCTCTCTCTCTCTCTCTATATATATATATATATATATATATATAGCTACACGTCTACCTATACTATTTATTGTGCATGAACTGTTTAACATTACATAATTTCAGGTGGATCTGGCTGACTCGGATACGTTTTTTTTTTATCATAAATCAACAACACCAGTTGCAGCAAAGGGAAAAACAATTAAGGAATAGAAAATACAACATAAGGCCAAAGATATCAAAAAGGCTGGGACTAGCCCACTCCCCCGTGGCCCACTTCATTTTCCATGGCCTTTGGAAGAGCCTTGCAAAGTAAATTACATCTTTATAACGGCGTCGCGGCCCGTTGTAAATGATCAGTCTCCCTGGCCGTTCACAGGGGATGCACCTGGTATTTCAAACTTTGCCTCTTTTCATTTCTCTGGGTCTGAGTCCCTGGGCAGCAGCTGCCTAAAAGCAAGCAAAGAGAGGCCCTTGCTATGTCTTCGAGACGAGTTGGCACCGTTTTCCACATCTTTAATGTACCATCGGCTATTGTCCGGCAGACAATATGGGAAGTGTAAAGCATGAGGTTTTGCAATAATAAAACACATTCTCATTGATGTGCCACCCGGGCTTCAGCTCGCAGTGTGAGCCAGCCAGCTTTAACATTGTATTTGTTTTGTCCCTCTCCTTGCATCCCAAGCCAATTAACTAAAAGGTCGTATTGCTAAGCCTTGATATACCAATTAAATTTGTGTCGGCTTTTAAGAGAGAAAGGATAAGGACTCGGTGAGTTCTTCTTCTTCCGACACCGTTTCCCCCGGCATCACCTGGCCTCTAGACAGCAGAACAAACCTCTCACCGTCCCACCGCGCAACACTCTGCGCTATTGTCTCCAAAGTTAATTACTCATTACTAGGATTTTACAAAACCGATTTTACGTATGTTTTGTGTCGTATGTTTTGGATCTTACGCAGATGTTGCGATTGAAATTTTGAATTCAATTTGAAAAAGAAGGACGGGTACTTGTTGCAATTGACAGCGTAAAAACGCTTTGGACACATCTTCAGAGAATAAAAAAAATCGACCGATAAACAGACTTCAACCTGCTCTGTTTCAGCCTTTGTTTTGTTTGTGAATAATTAATGTTAATAGGGACAGGTTTGTATACTTTGAATGCACGGACCACAGGTGCGGAGTGACAAGATGAATTACCGGCTCTGATTTTTGCCAAAGCTCGAGGGCTCTTGTCTAGGGTCTCCAAGCTGATAGAAAATATTGTCATCTCTTTGATTCGCAGCATTACTTTCACCGAGCACAATGCCGCGTGATGAAAAGCTTATGTTGTAATGAAACGGGAATGACGGTGGCCGCAGCAGACTCCTGAAAGAAAGAGAAAGGAGCGAGTCAATGGCGAGACGCGCGTCTGGTTTTGTGCGCAAGTGCTCCATCTAACTCAAATAAAGGAGCCTTTCCAACTTTAAAGGGCCACGTTTTACCTTTAATAATGGATGGACGGCGGCAGCCATTAAACATATGGTGCTAAGACGCTGGTCTTTTGTGGTAGAAAACCCCTGAGATGGTAACTTCTGTTTCTTTCCGGGATATTGAACTTTTCAATAGCTTCAACGTTATGCGAGACAACACATTTTATGGGACGCTTATTACTAAGGAGAACACCTGATTGGTTAAATTAATATACAATGCCAAACCCGCTGGTGAAAATCAACGATTAGTGCCACAAATCCGAATATATTAAGGAAAGGTACAACCAGAGACTGAACAATAGGGTATCCAACGGTTTCGAGTGAGCTTTTTGCGCACGGCCATCTATTGTGACGCGCAGTGCATGCGCCGTTCTGCTGAGGACGTTGGCTCAAGATAAACGAATTAACCAATAAAAAATGTAAGTGCTTCGCTAATATACTTGCTTCACATTAAATAGCACATTAAGTGGGTTTACTCTTGCGGTGACATCTAGGCCTATATAGAGTAGACCAGTAGACCTATAGTATACTAGTATACTGTTTTATTAAGATTTAAGTCTAATTTACGGATATATATTGCGGAAACTTCATTGAGAGAAAATATATAACCCAACATTACTCCCAAAATGAAATAAAAAAAGCAGCATCTTCGTGCGTAAAAGTTCGAAATTGATCTGTTGCGCAACTGCGCGTCTTGGCGAATAACATTTGAGTATGCCTTTTCTTCATGTAGACCAATATCTGATCATAAACAATTCCAAATTAATTGGTCGAAAAAAACTCGATCATGCAATGCCCACATCTGATTAGATACACTTTCTTTGTGCTGTGCTAAACATTCGGCATTCAACATTTTTTCTACCCCTATGTAATCATAGTAATAATAGTAGTAATAGTCAAAATAGTAATAATAATATATATATATGTATATATTTGTTTTTTTATTATCTTGTATTTACTTCGTAGGCCCTAAATGTGTGTTATATTTTTGTATACGATTAGGCATACTCAACAAATTAGATAGGTTTAGTTTAAACTAAAAATATAACTTAAAATCCAAGCACTGCTATCGGAGGCCCCTGATAAGCATGAGTTTATACATGAACAGCAAATCCATCCAACATTAGAGCGATGTGCACTCCTCCTATATCTCCAGAGCAGCTGTCGACAGTGATGTGAGACCCTCGATGGACAATACGGCCTGACCCCCAGACAACTGGAGACATGCCTTGCAGGAAATTAGCCGTAGGCGTCAAGACAGTTTGTTGCTGTAGGCCTATCTGTTGCCACTGAAGTAATGCTTGAATATAAATGCCTATTTGTCGGTAACATTAATACTAATGTATAATAAATTGTGATAAAAGCAACATAGGCCTATATGTAACAATTTTACCACGACAATTAGGGAAAAAAATATAAATAATAGCGAATTATTTTATTAATTTATAATTATGTGTAACCTACATTATATTTATTAGTTTGTAATCGATACATATTTTAATCGATACATTTTATAATAACACAAATAACTTACATTCACTCTACATATCCCTATGTTGCAATGTAAGCAAACATAAGATCGTACAGACCTATGGGTTTAACTTGGCTGCTGAAATGTACTGAATGTTGTTTATTACTAAAGGCCTTTATGTAAATGAATTCAGAGTTTGTAAGTGTGTCTGGAAGGTTAAAAATGAAATGAGCCCTGGCAGTCAGTGTGTCGCTCCGGGGGGTCTCTGGACCCCGGCGCGTCCGTCAAAGCCAGCCTTTCTCTCCCAGCCCTGAGCTTTCTCCTCTCGACTATCTCCATACAATATGGTTTCCCGATTCCCGTCATGCGGCAGAGGGTACAAAACTCGTTGTAACCCAGCTAAATGAGTCCATGGCTCCTTTGTTCCTCTCCATGACAGACTTCTGTTTCTGTAGAATTGTTTCATGACTCCGTCTCCATCCTTTCTCAGTTGCCAGGACTCAGAGGTGTAAAAGCATGCATCATTTTTCACCAGCGCCCCGTTTTGATATTCACAAAGGGCTGCTATGAAACAGTCTCTTCACTTGTTCCCCCGCTTGAACTTCACTGATGTCCGACTGCTCTCTTTTCCTGGCACAGCAGGGATGGATTTGCAAGACAAATGCGGCTGTATGTGTGAGCGAGTCAAATGGTACAAACCCCTATTGCAGCAGGCCCGACTAAAGGCTGTAGAGACGTCAAATCAATCAAAACACTTGGATTACAACGATTTTTTTATATTATATAAATGATTGTACTAATTCGTTCAAACTACATAAACAGTAATAAACTCGACGAACCACTTTAATCAAAAGACACGTTATAGGCCGACACAATACATAACAAATAAAACCCAACTCTTCCAGAGAGCCTAACATGTCAGGAAATGGTCAATAGCCTACATAGAACATAAGGAGCTGATTGCGCATGAGCTTTTAGGAGGCCTAAAGAGCTTTGGCACTTTTTAATATTTCAACTTACAAAACGAGTAAATAACCTAAAGAGCCTAATAGGACAACCCAAAGGCAGAAAAGCGCAAGTAGTTGTTTAGGTGGCCTGGCGCCAGTCTTCAGTCCTGGGAAGTCTTCCAGCAACTTAGCGTCTGTGATTAACCCAAGTGCGCTCACACTCCACAGGAACCCTACAACCAGCGCACGCTTTTTATCCACTTACCAATTAACCAATTACTTGGCGTTGACATAATTTCTTGTCTCTCAGGCCAATGGCCCATGTTAGTTGGATATAAGACGGCCTACATGTAATTATCCATGACGACTGTTAACTTTTAAATCCCAGAACTAGAAGAATATCTTAGATGCTATTTAATTGATCCTTTAAGGAGCTGACCCTGGTTAGGAATTCAGATATTAATATTATATATAATCATATGTCATTTGAATATATAGGCCAATAATGGAAAAGGAATAAAGAAAAAAAAAAAATATATATATATAGCCAATATTTAAATAAGGCTCCCCATTTAAAATCTAAATTGTGTAGTGTAAACTCGAACTTAACATGATTTTATATAAAGTGTAATAAGTGAACATCAAAGCATTACATGCAAAGCCATTTCGTCAATGATGAATAGGCCCTGATTTCCTTCATAGATATCACATCCTGCTGGCATTATCCAATAACACCAGATTATCACCCATACGTGTCAGTAAAACATATGCAATGGTTTAGATTAGATCAATGCAGAATGAACTGAAAAAGTGACACAGCCTTTAATGCAATTATCTGAAGAATGGGAAAGTGGCCTCAGTTAAAAAAGCAGATTTAGATCTAAATATTGAATGCATTAATTGACAGCAGCATAAAGACTGCAGAGTAATTGATGACAGGGCTATCTATTTGAACGAGAGATTAATTTATTTAATTGGGACAGGAAAGTCGTTTTTATCATATTTAACAAGTTGAGGGAGAAGCTTGTATCCAAAGCAAAATGCCAGTGAAGACAATAACAGGCAATGAAGGAAAAGGGAAAGGTCAACAATGCAGAGTACTGAGGACATTACAGATCAGAGCCAGAAGCTCTCAGCTGACAGTCCAGACTGAGCTGATTAGTCTTTTACATTGGCTAGTAAAGTTATACAAGCAATCAGAGGTTCAATAAAAAAATACAAAGGGTGTTGGTTTTATGTTGCCTCCTGCATTCTGTCAGTTTTTCAGTAATTGTAGCAACTAAGCACATTTGTAGGAGGCAAAAATAATGGTTCATATGATGAGATAAGATGAATAACTAAAGTTTGAACATGCGTCGATATTGCAATACAAGGCCATCTGCTAAATAAATACATGTAAATGTCTCAAATACCTTCTTTTCTTGATTCAAGACGATTTCCAGCTCAGTTCAAACCATTAAGAATTGAAATTCCACCATGTCCGATACAGTACAATAGGCATAACAAATTAGAAACATTAGGCTCATGGCAAAAGTCCAACGTTTGTCCCAGATACTGTTTGAGGGAATGTGGGAGTTAACATAGAAAGGGTTGTGTTGCTATGAGAGAAAAATTAAATAAAAAAGTTTCCTTTACGTTTCTTTATGTATTGTGTACATCTAGGCATGCATAAATATACTGTTGGACTCAGAAAAGAAGAGTAGCAGGATTGCATGATAATTTTAGTTTGGATTCTGGGAGGAAGTTAATAAAAATAAAAGTTGACTTTAATAAAAGTAAAGACAATTTATGCACACAACGTATAGGAAAGGTATACCTTCTGTACAAAATTAAAATTGCTGCCAGATTGAGTGAAGCTGGTAATAAGGTTAATCTTCAGTGTCAGAGATTTGACTCCCTAAGGAGTCAGAGGATTAAACGTTCACACCGACACATTGGCACTTAGAATTTTAGAATACGTCAAATTAAACTGATGGAAGTTGTTTCATTATTGCATAGAAAAACTGAGTGTATCTTCCACTTAACAGTCTACTCCCACAATGTTACTCTCTAACACAAACAGGCGTTTCGGAAAAGAGGGCGGTGGTTCTAAGCTATTCTCTTTTTGTTGTTGTTATGTATCAAAGAAAATGTCCGGCCTGTCCCATGGGAGGGGCAACATGACATTTCCACGGTGGCTTCTAAACAGGTCAGCCAAGGGAACCAAAGGAGCCCAAAGTGGTGGGAGGGGAAGACTTTCAACCGAAACCGTGTAACTGAATCTAAACCAGTGGTTAAACCCATTCAGACAGCATTGGAATGGGGAGGAGAAGTGACAATACAATAGCATTCGCAAGCCCAACACTGAGGTGTCGGCGTGACCAGAGTGGCGTTGAACAGACGAAAAGACCCTCAGCAAGCCAGCAAGTCAGTCAGTCAGTCAGTCAGTCAGTCAGTCAGTCAGTCAGTCAGTCAGTGCTTCATCTCACTCATTGGCTTCTTTTAGACTGGCCTTGGCTCTACAACATAGGATCTCTTGGCATCTATCTTTCTCTATTTGTTTTTTAGTTGTTTGATACTCGATCGTTTTGTTTCATTTACCTTACAGAATAAATAAAAAAACACTGTCAAGGGGCTTTTTCTGCAAAGGAGTTGAGCAGAAATGATGAAGTGAAAGGGGCAGAGAGGACTGAGAATGGGGAACTAAAGACTCAGTCTGCCCTTGCCCTGACCTGCAGCTTTCAGGGGGCTTGAACGCATCAGAAATCCCATTGTGGGGGGTGATTAATTGAGAGAGATAACTCACCATGAACAGAGATTGTTATAGGCTTTAATGTGGTAGGCCTGGCTTTTTAAATGCTGCTTTCACATACTTTTGTAGTCAACCATATGGGCCCAGACGTATTCACTGACAAAAGGCAAACTGAAATTTATCACGCTTGTAGATCCTGCTAACAACATGTTCTTTTTAGAAATCTCCCTTTATAAATTGTATTCTCTGTAGGCTGAATATTACTTCTTTGGACTTGAATATTTGGCCAAAAATAAAGTTTATACATAATGCAGCATGGAGTTTTGATGGAGAATCTTGATTCAGTTTTATTAAGTTTTGAAATTGATGACGTGATGCAACCTGCCAGCCGGAATGAGGCGTTGCATCGCTGTTATTGACTGCACTGTGCTGAGCGGATAACTACCCCTACTAATACACAAAATGAGACGAAAAGTGTCAGCAATAAACAAAATAAAGCAAGAACTGTATGTTGAAATCAAAGACAAATAATGCTGTAGGTTCCCGTTCTAGGATCTCTCTTTTCTTAATCTTCAATGTCAATTGTATGGTTTCTATATCCGTCTTGACTGCAGCTTATTTGGAGAATCTTTAAACAAACCAATGATCCTGGTCTTTGTTTGAATCCACTCTAGGCATTGAAATAACTTTCACAATGTTTTCTAATGTAATCTGTATAGTCTGTAACAGTGATCAACTGAACTGAATTTACTTCAAGAAAGAAAACCAAAATATATAGGAAAGAGGTTTTTATTTTTCCCATCCCCACCTTAACTCTTGGGTGTAGGTTAAATGAGGCAAAGCTGGCAAACAAATATATAAGAAAATACTGTGACCATCTTTGATAGCTCTGAATGTTAGTTGAGGACTGTGGTAAGAAGTCCCGGGGGCCGGACTGGTGCTGGCCGCTTCTTATCTGTTCGGGGTAAATTATCAATGTGTCAGAGGTGATCTATGGGGCGAAATGTAATGCGTTGTGCAGAGAAACTGGGGGAGGGTTCTCCTTCAGGGTCTAAGGCCAAGAAAGAAAGAAATAGTTGGCCTTGCTGAGGTTGGCCAACACTGCTTGATTAGGCCATACTTGCTGCAAATGTGTGTTTGTGTCTATGCGTGTGTAGGCGTGTGTGTTGATCTCTCAGTATTGGTGTTAAGAGAGGGGCAGGGGGTTGCATTATGGCCCCAGTGTGTGGTCGTGAGTTGTGGGTGACCAGCCCAAGGGGTCAGTGTGTGTTCTTCAGTGTGCTTTAGCATCCGAAACCCAGTGGCCTTTCCACCGCCGCACGCTCCCTGTCAGCTCTGTGGACCCTGTTTGATCAGCCTATAGAGGGCCGCAGGGACCAGTGAACCGCACCACGCTACAAAGACCAAGGTTGACTTCTGATACAGGTCAAGGGAATCATGGATGGAGGGGTGAATGATGGATGGATTGATGGAGGGACGGATGGATGGATGATGGAGGGATAAGGAGTTTTTGTGGTCTTGGATGAACAATCAAAGCAAAGAATTTATTGACAAATCATCAGTCACATACTGATGGGAATGTGTTTGGAACCCGAAATATCAACATCACAATCACACCTCGATCATAAATGATGCTGTGAATTGTAATAAAACAATATGAGACACTAGACAATTAGCAATCAAATACAAAAAAATATGATTGTATTTCTGCTTCATGATCATCCCATCCAAGCTCATAAGTAATAATTACTTGTTCTATATTATACAGACTTCTGTAAAATTGAAAAGCAGGCCAAATGACCAGAGGATCCACCAAGATGTCAAATCATGTTGCATAGCTTATATGCTGCTAGTATCAAAACCTTTAGGCTTCTGTATTGACAGAGCTGTAAGCCTAAGTAAACAACATTCCCCCTTTCCCCCGTCCAGACTTATCAGTGGCTGTCATGTCAGCTAAGCTTGTTAAGCATGCAGACCAATTATTACAAAGTCAATATCAGGGCTTCTCGCCAGGGCCACGGAGAGATTAGAGGGGCTTTAACAATGTTATAGATTGCAACCAAAATATAATGCTGAAGCTAAAATATATATAAACACACACACACACACACACGGGCAAACACATACAAACACACAAATGCACACACACCGTTTATTATGCGCGTTTATTAGCCAGGTAAAATTACAAATTACAGCTAATAAAAGTGTAATCATCAAAGTTAACTTCGTCAGCCACAATAGGTTTTGAGGTACTTGCTCTCAACCATCCTACCTTACTGACATTTGTGAAAGAAGTGTCTTTACACCACTTGCCCTTGCTCTATGATGTATATGTCGAGTGATATATAGTTATAAAATAGGTGGTGATATACCACGATTGATGCCATGAGTACCATTTGGACACTGTATATGACAATTTGCAAATTTGGTCAAGTATATGTGTGTGTGTGTGTGTGTGTGTGTGTGTGTGTGTGTGTGTGTGTGTGTGTGTGTGTGTGTGTGTGTGTGTGTGTGTGTGTGTGTGTGTGTGTGTGTGTTTGTGGGGGAGGGGGGGGTGTCTGTGGGGACATGTATTTGTGAATTTGTGAATGCTTGCATGGCTGTGGGGTACAGCAGGGTTTTCCTCATAATCAGGTTGACGAATTAAGGGCACAACAAAAACTGTCTGTCCCAATAATATGAATATTCATTAGAATGGAGTGAGAGGGCCAAATAGAAAGGCTCAACAAGTATGACCAATGTAATCTGCACCTGTTGACCTTGATGTGTCTGTGTCAAATTGTCCCTGGATCAAAGACAAGGAAACGCGTTCTTTCACAGGCAGAAGCAGAATAGAATGGGACCAAATGTGTTTTGCACGTCATTTTAGCTTGTAGATCATTTTAGGGTCTAGATCTTATGTTTGGGTTTTCTATGTCCGAGTCTCTGTACAAAACATATACGATGTCTTACCGTGTATCCAAATTACACTACCTGTATTTAAAACCTGCATTATCTGTCTCAGGTGCATCTTATTTATGATGACATACAAACTGACTTATATAAATAACTTAAAATTAATACATTTACGAAGAAGTCAACAGGCAAATAATGACCTCAACACATAGCCAAGAAAATAAGTCATTGATGAGCTTGGTGCTTGCTTACGAGTATGTTATAAAAGTTTGTTATGGGACCTTTCTCCAACAAAGATCACAGTGGTGTCACATTTGTAAGCTAGCAGTGCTGGTATGAACTGTTATGGTCGTTTTACAAATGATAATATGTTAAATGATCAGAATTGTGCATTTAGCTGAAGAGAAAAGGAAGCACAACCAAATACAACAGCCTGGATTCAGTGGGTTTTTCTCAGGACCCATGTTGAATATGGTGAATAGGCATGCTGTTTGGCCTTCCTTGGAAACAATTGAGAAGTATTGTGAATGGGATGTGGTGGCTGATGTCAAGCTTATGGTATGAGTAGGGGGTTAAGGTCAGGGGGACAAAGGTCTTCCCTAGAGCACCCAATTGACTCCACTTCAATTTGATCCATTTCCTGGCGTCTAGCTGCGTCTAGATGTTGGTCAACACCACAGAGACGGGTTGGCCCTCTGCTGCTTGTAGAAGGTTACAATGTTGCCCGTGGAAGTCCGTTAAAATCAGGAATTTAAATTCAACAAACCACAAAACTGAACTCTTGTAAAGCCCCACCCACGCCACAGACACAAACACCACCTCATTTACACCCCCTGTCTATTTACAAAAAAGACCCTCCTGCTCCATATGTTGCTCCACGCTGTGTTCCTAACAAATAACCATGCAATTTCTTTAGTCAAAAGACCTTATTCTGAAAGTATTGTGTTGCTGTGCAGCTGTGCATCTGCGTTTCTGCTACTGGTTTGAGGTGTTGACACCTGGATGTATGCGTTGCACTATTGATATAGCATTAAGACTAGTTGTTCATTAACTTGGGTAATCGGTAGTGGCTTGAGTTGTGTGCATGTGCATACTCTTGTCTCTTCTCGTAGGGCTAACTGCTTCTGTTGAATGATGTAGGCTTTGAGAGACAGCTAGACTAACTGATGACACTGGGACTGATCCATCCACATTTATTTACTGATGCGTAAGGGACGACCTCTGGGCTTCCATGTCTTAGATAAGGTTTGCAATCTACAGAACCACCTCTGAAGCTCAGTAAATTACAATGACTAATCTCCATATTCACTTAAGTTATTTTATACATTAACAATACCATTTACCATTTTGTTGTGTAACTATTATGATAGTTGCTTGTGGGTGACGACTTGTGTTTGTGTGTGTGTGTGTGTGTGTGTGTGTGTGTGTGTGTGTGTGTGTGTGTGTGTGTGTGTGTGTGTGTGGGTGCGTGCGTGCGTGCGTGCGTGCGTGCGTGCGTGCGTGCGTGCGTGCGTGGGTGGGTGGGTGGGTGGGTGCGTGCGTGCGTGCGAGCGAGCGAGCGTGCGTGCGTGCGTGCGTGCGTGCGTGCGTGCGTGCGTGCGTGCGTGCGTGCGTGCGTGCGTGTGTGTGTGCGTGTGTGTGCGTGTGTGTGTGTGTGTGTGTGTGTGTGTTTTTGTGTATGTGCTAAATCAAATGCAATTTATGTAATAGAATGTAGGGGCAGGTGCAGAAAATGGAATAACATGTGCTGTTGTCATTGTCACTAAGAAAATGCACACATTTAGGATTTCTTACATTCATACATTTTATATTCAAACAGCCAAATAATAAAAGTAATGCAAATTGCATAAGCCCCATTGAGTATGTGTTTGTGTGTATTTGTCTATGTGTGTCTTTTTGAGCCAAAATATGTATGAGGGTTTTCATTAGTTCCTGAAGGGTCAAGGTCTTTATTTGAAGCAATCTTCAGCGAGATGGAGACGTTCTTCTATTCAACCACAGAGGGCGGCCTCACGTGACCTGCCTCCATCAAGCCACCTCTCAATTCTATAACGCTATTAGGAAGATGCTACACAAGAATGAGATTTGCCCTTTTGATCCAAAACCAATATGTGTCATTCTAAATGCTGGTAATTGCTATTGGTGGTGACTGCATCTTTTGATGGATAAATTGCTCGTTAATGTTAAGAATATTGTTAGCAATCACACATATGGTGACTGAATTCAGTTATATTCACTTAAGTATGAGGACAAGTGCCCTTAGTCTCCCTTTCTCCCTCACAATCCCATCTATATCTGACCAACTTGCCACCACTCTTGTTGTAGTAGGTGGTGTAGTAGGAGGACTCTGGTCCACTAATAAGGCACTCAGACAGTCATCTTAGATGTCTCCCTGCTGAAGTGGCTGCCCATAGAGGGGTCCCCAAGACTCATTGAGCACTGAGTCTGTCGACAAAGAGACCGCCAACGCTGTCAGCCATAAATGTACTTGTATGTTTTGATGAAAATCCACTACTCTGGAGTATTACGATTGTACGAACATTGACATCTCACTAATTGCACCTTTAATTAGAGATAATATTTGTATTTTCTTTATCATATGCTGCAGTGGCCCTGCTACGATGTGGTACTGATTATTTAAGACTTAAGCATTGCCAGTAACCACGTATAATGGCAGATTGTGACTGTTCTCACACACAATATTCTAGATGTGTTATCAATATTTGCAGTGCGCTTCCAGTCAACCCATAGCTGCAACATAATAAACGCTTGCAGCACAAAGCCAACAAACAGCACTTCAGGCTATCTCCTTTTCTGCCCACTCACCTTGTGCTTCAATACACCGGCTGGTCTGTCATTCATTAAACTAAACTTTACCCTTTAAAGGATGGATAACCCTATAAAACCATTGAGAGTGTCACACGTCTGTTGGTTTTAACAGTTATATAATCACCTTGAATGCCAAGTGTTGGCATCCTTGTACGTATGTGTGTGTTTGAGTTTGTGAGTGTGTGTGTGTGTGTGTGTGTGTGTGTGTGTGTGTGTGTGTGTGTGTGTGTGTGTGTGTGTGTGTGTGTGTGTGTGTGTGTGTGTGTGTGTGTGTGTGTGTGTGTGTGTGTGTGTGTGCGTGTATGTGTGTGTGTCTGTGTGTGTATTTGTGTATGTGTGTGTGTGTGATTGGCGGTATGGGCTGATGCTGTATTTGAACATCTATTCCAAGGATCTGTTCTATGGTAGAACAATATAACCAACTTAGAAATTTCAATTTGATTTCAAAATTGAACAAGACTCACATAAAATGAAATTAGAGAGAGTTGTCACCAAAGCCTCTAACATCACTGGTTGTGAGTGATCTTCCAATCAATCCACTCTCTGAATGCTGAACGCAGCTTGAACCGAGCAACCAAGATCATCAGGGACACCTCACATCCAAGCCATGATCTCTTACAACTTCTGCCCTCTGGAAGACGCTATAGATCTCTGAAAACTGGAACGACGCGCTTCAACAACAGCTTCTACCCTGCAGCAATTAGACTCCTGAAGATTTGCAACTCTACTTTTTTATTTATTTTAAGTTTTTATATTTATATTAATCCCCCCACTGGCTTTTGACCTGATATTCCATACTGCTCCCAGAATGACCTCCAAACCACTGGGTTTAAAGTTAAAGTACTCGGGTCAGAAGTCTGTGAAAGGTTGCTTTAAGCCAGTGACTCCCCTGTGTTTGGTTCTGTGAGCTAATGCACCTCCTGAAACACGTCTTTCCACCAAATGAACTGCTGGACTTTCAGTTACATTAGTATTCAAAGGAAATTATGTCAAACCTTAAGCAGACCTTGATTACCAACCTTTTTTTGACCCGTGACCCAATTTTGAGGTCTTATTTTTTTTGCAACTTAGAAGCACTAGGGGGAAAATACCTTTATATGCAATATTATTGCCAGATGTTCATAGAGTTTGGTACTATAGTCCTAAGTTACTGCCATTTTATATAACTCTGTTACAATCGTCTGCAAATATTGAATGTATTTATTTGTTTGTCAATTGTGAATTTAACTGTTAACGTTACCCAAAAGATACAATAGCTATATTATTATGGATTATTAAAATGTTATGTTTAATTGTTCTATGTTTCAGAAGCATCCTGTAAATGTTTGCAATATGACTTTTTTTTTTCTGGTTTACTAAAGAAATAAAAAATATATATTCTTAATTTATTAACACATTATTTGAAAAAGCTATCCGTTTTAGCTGTTCACAAAGTATGGGCAAAATGTCTTAGACTTTTTCCCTGCAAGGGTAGACTATTACCCTTTTGCATATGTTTATAAATGTTACGGTTTCAGATGTCAAAATCATTACATTGCTGTTAATATCTGTGTGGACCTTAATCTAATAACAAAGTAAAGTAACATGGTATGAATTGCATTCCATTCCAATGTTCTGCCTTAACCTCACCATAATTGCCATTTTAATTATGTTGTGCAAAATTTGTTATTGCCTGTCTAGAGAATGGTTAAGCCTGTAAGAAAAACAAACAATGATCCAGACTCTGTTTATCTATCTAACCTTAGAAAATTAATAAAGGGTTAATGACTTTGAAATTGTAGCCCTTTGCATGTATTTCCCCCATTTCAAATCATGTGGTCATCAGATGCATAATTCTTGGATTTAACTGAATCTATGGCATGTCACAATTCGCCAAATAGAATACATATTACAATTACATTTTACAATGCATTTTACATACGCCATATTATACCATTAGTAGTATAGTATAGTCTGCAAAATTGTAATATGTATTATATTTGGTGAATAAACGATACATGTTTATTGTAAGAGAAGGTGGTGGTAGAGGATGAAAACAGTCAAATCTGTAAGTTCTCTACAGTTAACTATTTTGAATAACAGCATAAAAATAAACAATAAACAAAAGAAGACTATGTATATCTTAGCAAGTATTTAAAAGAGATGCTCACAAGTAATTTTTGCTAGTCCAAGTGATGTGTCAAGTCTCCATAAGTCCAAGTCAAGTCTCAACAACGTGACTGAATTGTATGCAATAAAACAAATATATTATTAGATCACAAAGTAATCGAATAATTCTTTGTGTGAGCTGCTCGGTTTGAGCTACTGTACATTTGTTAAGAAGACAGTCACTGTGTTTGCGACTTGAGTGTGACTCAAGTCCTAGTCGCAAATGCAAGGCCCGATCTCTGATATGTAAACATAAGTGTGTTGTTTGGGATTGCAACTTTGACAATTATTATTTTCTGATTGGTTAATGCCTGTACACACACATGCAATGCTGGTAACAACACATAATGATCAAATAGCTGAGAGTAAGGATTAAATTAATATATATCACTATATTATGGTATATTATATAGAATATATATTTTAATATTTTCGTATTGCTATACCAATACATGGTCAACTCAACACATTTGCACACGTGCTGAGGGCCTGGACAAACACAGGCACTATATTGTGAATAAGCCATCTATCCCAGAGATACGGCCTATATTTGCCTTGCTATTGCTCACACTAAGTGCTAGGGATCTCCCTAGGGGGCGGGTCCAACGACAGAAGCAAACGCCTGTTAAACATGTGTGGTAGATAAAGAAGCCCTTGAGCGGTGAATACACCTGCATGTTGTTTGCGTCCTCTCCAAGGCACTACAGGCTGGCCAAATACCATCTGAACACAAAGCTATTGTCAAACACTATTGGCACACACACTCATAAATAGGCAATCAGACATACAATCCACAAGGGCGTATGATAGGTATCACCGTAGAGCCCACAGAAGAGGTGTCCATACAAGACGGGAATTGTTAAAGTGGAACCGATAGGCGAATCTGTGGGTGGTGTTTAATGTGACTGAGCCCTCTTAATTTGCAAGATTGGCAAAAAGTTCAAAGTTCATATCATGCCCTTTTTGTGTTCAATAAACAAATTTTGAGTACTTGTAGAATACGTTTACATGCTTTAATGTTGAAAATACGGGTCTCTCACCCTATTCATTTCTGCAAAACCGCCTTGAGCGTAAAGTCCAGTTTGCTCTGGCTGGCCCATTATGTTTTATTGGTCAGACGGTCAGCGCATGAGTTCTGGGCAGCTGTAAACATGGTCAGTGTCTATGGCTTAGGTCCTGCTGTTCATTTTTGAACCCGAGTCGGATATAGAATCACAAATTAAGGCCACACAATCAATATGACCCGACACATCGTCAAAACCTGGAGTCGAGCCGGACGTTTCACCGTGGTAAGTAGTTATGTTGTAGCCATCCTATATTTTAACATTCTATCTTAAATATAAGATAGCTATGTGGTAAGTAGTTATGTGGCAAGAAGTAATGTTGGAGCTATCCTATATTTCAGATATAACCTTCTAACTTTAATGCTCTAAAATCAAAGTAACAACTGTGTGTTTGTTGGCTGACTGAAGTGTATATTTAGTCATTTCTTATCTTGGTGCAAACTGCGCATGAATGCCTACCAAACTGGAAACACTATGCTGCCAAGAAATACAAAAGGTAGTCAACAGATTGTATAGTGAAGTAGTACATTACTACAGACCCCCTTTCGCTGTACAATCTGTACATTATCCTTTACCTGCAAGATATTGTTTAACATTTTCTATTCTAAAATTGTACTTGAAAAACATTCTGCTTCCCGGATGAATAATATGCCTTATCCATTGATGTTCTTTCAGGAGTTATCATTTACCTCATTATAAAACAGTATTTGCTATTAATCACTTATATTCCATATTAAGTTGTAAGACGAGCGGAGCAGCTTCCAGTCCCCCGATATGGCAACCCGGTATCACGCGATTGCGTGCTCATGCGCACGAACGTTATCTATTGAAGCGTGTTCCAGAGTACGATAGTCCGACTTTTTGCGTGCTACACAGAACGAAATGTAAACCAATGCTTTCTGAATGGGAGTGTTGTCAGACAATGAACGTGCTCCACAAAACGCTACGAGAGAGAGAGGGAGGGACAGAGAGAGAGAGAGAGAGAGAGCGAGAGAGAGGCTTCAGAAAGGGTGTGCGCAGATAGTACAGTGCACCCTAGTTATGTTTATGCCAAAACCACAAATGCTATATGTATATATATATATATATATATATATATATATATATATATATATTGCTTAATTATATTGCCTATATATATGTATAGGCTATATATATAATTAGGCTATAATTATATTATTTAGCGTGTAATGAGACAATCTATAGCCAAATTGTCGAAGATGCCCGAGAATCTCCGGGGATATCAGCATGGGAAATCGGCGAATCAGACCCATGAACCTATAAAGAAAGACGTCATCTCAAGCGGGAGAGAACGTTTGCGGTGCTGGTTTGTGTCACGTAAGTACAGTGCCGTGTTCCAATACCCGTACTGTCCGTACTTACTAGCCAAATTTTGAGTACGCAGTACGTTCCAATTCAGATCCGGCGAAAAGAAGTATACTTCAAGGACCCGGATGCCGTACTCAAAACGGGCTAATCGTGAAGTGTGGATCGAAGGACACTCCCCGTACTCAACGGCAGCCATCTTAGCTACGTAGCGAAAGAGGCGGAGCCAGGCTGAGCCAAAGTCGGCGCATTTCCCACATTCATAGAGTCATTTTGTAGTTTTTATAGTTTTTATAGCTTTTTATAGCTGCTAGGCGTAAAGAGTTCACCGTTCAAAGCGGGATGTTTATTGCGGGGGAGGAGCCACGGCGGCAAACGTGATCGTAATTTCCGGTTAGTGCACCACGGAGTACTCGATTTGGAACAGCACTCACATCTGAAAAATGAACGTAGTAGACAGTGCGGATAGTATACTTCCTTTAAGTATACTCATGGAAGTACGGGTATGGTCTCACGAAAATACCTGACACTGTCACGTTATTTAATCTATTGAAACGTGATCAGGGACACGTAGGCCTATTTTCTAAATTTTGTATTTCAATTGGAAGTAGGCTATTTGTCGTGTCACCAGAGAATGTCTAATATGAGGAGAACTGGCACTCGCGGGTTAGTTCCGGTTTTCTGGACTGGTTGCAGTAATAATCTTTGACCACGCGGGGCGCTCGTAGGCGAGTCCAGAATGAATGGGAGCCAACGGGGTTTTATCCTCAGAATCCACTTTTCTCACGATGTAATTTTTTGTCAAGTAATTTTAAAGTTGCTATCAAAGGGTGGGGCTAAGATAATAAACTCAGCTGAATATTACATTTTTTAAGGTCACGTATCTGTTCTAAAAAGGCGTTAAAAACATGCGATGACGTCACACACTGTAATACTGTCAGAGGTACTGCTTTACGGCAGTTTCTAAAGCACTTCCCTTGTCCCGCAACGATAACACCAGCTGTTGGAGGTAAGGCTTTTTTTTTGCCCTAGTTAGAGTTTTAGTGAGCTAATGTAAAAAAAAGAAGAAATGCGCGAATGTTTTACATATGTATGTTACTCACAGAGAGACTTTTTTTTAGTAACGATTTTGAGCCATTTCTTTCTCCTAAAATAGAAACCTGGATTAGAATCATAATTTTAAGACTGCATCAATTTAGTTTACATCAGTAAACAATCTGCTACAGAGCAGTGTTCTGTTGTTCTCCTCATGCCTCTTCCTTTCTTGATCTCTACAGTTGGACCTTGATGCTGTGACAACGGACAAGTCTTCTTCCTCTGTCCTTTTCCCCTGCCTCTGTTCAGTATGTTCAGTGTTGTTAAATCATTTCTCTTTTTTTTTTAGTTACTGTTCTTATTGTGTTCTTGTTAGTGTGATGTTTGAATAAACTTGCCTGTTGCAATGTTGGTATAATGTTTGTATAATTACTGTTATACAACTGTTACTGTTTCAATGTGACCCAGACCATATTTCTCATTTAACAAACATTGTGTAGCTTATAATGTGTTGCATGGCAGAGCAATTACGGTATATTCAATGGCTTAAAACAAGCCCATCTGTAAAGATCATTGAATGCATAGAAATCAATGACAAGTGGTGTAGATGGTTTTCCCTCTGTGCAAGGTCATTAGCCCAAGTCCTACAAAAAAATAACGACTGTAATAGCAGATGTTGAAGTTGTTAAATCGTTAACTAACCATTTGTATGGAACAATCGGTTAAGGTAAGTTAAGTGCTTGAGTCTCGACACTTAAGAGAATGTCTAGCGTGCAACTTGAATAAGCCATGTGCGATATTACCCGGGCTCCAGCGCAACTTTCCTTACCAGGTGAAGCCTCAGGTAGCCTAGGACCATTCATACAGGAGCAAGCAAGAACGTTTTTCTGTCCTTGGTAAACGAAAAGACGGACAATCCGTTTCCACTGTAAGTGCAGTTTTCATTATCACTGCACATTTACGAGGCATTTCTTTTTTAAACTATCTTTATTTTCGAAAAATAGACAATGACAGATTAAATGATATTGAGCGGGATATTGACTGTATTATTTAAGGTGGTCATACCGTACCTACCAAGTATATAACACATTGAACATTGAACACAAGAAATGGAAGAAATTCCATTTATGCCCATGTACTTTCACCATACATACTATCTAAAAAAATAAAAGGACCTGCAGGAAAATATAAATACAGTACTCAAAAATTGAGTTAACACGATTCAGATTGCTCTTCAGCTTCAGATGCCGTAAGAGGGGTCTCTGGTCGTAATCAGTCGCAAGTCCGTCCCTGACCAATCAGCATTCATTAGCAGAATGCTAGCGTATATGGCCAACAACGGCCCAAACTGTAAGAAATCAAAAGGACATAAGTACTCACTCATTTGACTTTTGAACCATAATCTATATTGAACTTGCGGAATCTACAATAAAATTTGCGATATTTCAACGACAAGCAGGTGAAAGAGGCATAATTAGCCGTTTAGCCCCATTGACTCCCATTCAATCTGGACTCGCCCGCGATCACCCCCAGTGGATGTCTCATGGAACTACAACCACAATCGGTACAATGGGGCGTATAGGGAGTGCCCAGGCTCTTCGTAGACGGGCTCTGGTGTCACTAAGCATGACTTCCAAACTAAGGTTCTGTCCGGTAGCGTTCTTCCAAATGTCCCTTATGGAGCGCCGTACAGATCATTCATTGTTGAAAATTGTCTGTGATAACTAACAAATGACAGCTTTTGGCCACCCGTTTCTATTTAAAATTGTCTGTGATAACTAACAATACGACAGCTTTTGGCCACCCGTTTCTACTTTCACCTTTGATACTGAGAAATTGTGACAATACACAGATATATTAAATGCAGGTGCGCTGCTCTGTAGGCAAACCGCGAAGGAAAAAAGGGTAGCTGCTTCATCTGTTATTTTTAGAATTGTATGTCTTGATGTTTATTTTATCTAGCCATATATTCTCTTGTTTTTGGCTATGTGAATGAACGTCCGCGTCGATGCCTCGATCGCAAGTCCAGTGTCGCGAGCGGACGTTGCCATGACATCTAGAAATCATACCGTATTTAATGGGTTGTAGTGAGTGTAACATAATAAATGTAAATGTGTACTAAAACAGATCATCCAAGCTTAATCTTTAACATAGTCAATGCAAAATGGAAGTGATTCATAAAATGTGAACAATTCTCCTGATCAAATTGTAACTTTAATTGTATCTTTTAACGAAAAATATCTGGAAATGCACAATAGCTCCAGATTGCTTCGTAACTGGGTGCAAAGCCACTTAATAAAACTCATGGATATTATTATAGGTCGCATATTATTATCAGGTAGCATTTGGTGTTTCTCATGTTCGTCTTTAACCAATCTCTATTTACTGTTTTATAGATACATTCTTTGTAAGTAAGGGCATGCACCGTAGAACCCTAATATATCTATAGTTTTATCTAAATATATATATAAATAAACAGTGCTTTGAATATGATAATACTCAAACAATCAAATGTGCTTTCAATGCTAGTGTGCACGCTAGGACATTTGAATAACTTGACCATTGGTTAAATTCCTACAATGGCTTAACACAAACATAAGGTCATACAAACACAGACAGAGAGACACACACACCCACACACACACGTACACACACACACACACACACACAAACACACACGCACTCACACACGTACACACACGCACTCACACACATACGCGCGCGCGCACACACACACACACACACACACACACACACACATACACAAACACACATACCCACGCACACGCATACGAACGCACAAAGAAGCACACACACACACATGCACACAAATACACACTCACACACGAACACACACACACACGCTTTTATATCTTCTCCTTTAAAGTGAACCACAAAAGGCAGTTAACTCAAGCTGTGTAGCAAATATGACTTCTACTCTTGAACAAAGCATTGTACAACTTTGTGCCTCCCGCCAGGTCCAATGAATATCCTCTTTTGAAATGAAGCATTACATTAGATACAAAGAATACGATTCAAGTTCTGTTTGGGTTCAGGTTGTTAATGTGTCTCATACTGTTTGTGCCTTTAGCTGTCAATAACATCAGTGCTTTGTGGCCGGCCAATACAGGCAGCTGGGTCTCTCCACCCACGGACAGCCAAGCAAGCACACTGTTTGAGTCAACTGTGCATTTGAAGTGTGAGTGTGTGGCTTAATGTACCTTAGCTTGATTGTGTGACATTCAAACAACAACTGTGCCTGTGAATATGTTTTGAATGTTTTTCAAAATAAAAATGATTGCATACATCCCTCAAACGAATTGTTTTGAATACTCCTACTTGAAAGTAATGATATGCAATATAAGCGTGCACATGTATATGTTTGTGTGCATGTGGGTGTTACTATTGTATTGCATACATATAAAGTCTACAGAAACCGTTTTGTTTTGTTTTTTTGGAAAGCAATAAAGGCTTCATTAACCCAAACATTCATTTAGTTTTCTACAACAACTTGTTGAAGGAAGAATGAAAGGGAATTTAAACTGTATTCATGCAATTATAATTGTAAAAAATTATTGTCTGATGCCCAAATTTGGTAATGACCAAAGGAGTTGTGTTTTGTGTGAGCTCTCGCACATCTGTTTGTGTATGTGTGTGTGTGTGTGTGTGTGTGTGTGTGTGTGTGTGTGTGTGTGTGTGTGTGTGTGTGTGTGTGTGTGTGTGTGTGTGTGTGTGTGTAGATGTGTGTTTGTGTGTGTCAGTGTGAGTGCTTGAATGCACACTGACTTCGAAGAATAGATGTGTGTCACTGCACTTTTTAGTTTGTCCAGTATGTCATGAAGTATGCGTGACATATTGGACCAAGATAATTTCAACGGCAAGGCGTTTTTGTTTTGATGGCTTGACTGGCTCTGGCTAATTGTTGCCCTGCTAATCTGTGTAGCCACTGGTCCGTTCACCTTGGCATAGCTCACTACACACACTGTCCGTCTGTCTCTTGTCTTAGTTGCCCCTTTACATTTATCATCAAAAAATAATATCTTTTTTGCCTCGTGAATAGACTACTTACCAAACAAAACAGATCCTCAAAAAGGGGTTGTCTTTTTTATATTCTTTAAAAAGATATTGACTTTCTAATTTTCCTTCTACATTGTCTTTTGTATCGTCACACATTTGTGATTCTTCTGAAGTATTCCTCAGACACCTGTTGCTTGGGATATTGCCAACAACAATGTTTTTCACACACATTTACACTTGAAGTTCCGGAAAAAGGTTTTACACAGGAAAAACGTCCACATGATGTGCAGAGGTTTATAGTTTTTTAAACAAGGCTATCAGGAGTTGTGTGTTGTCATATGACATGTATCACCATGCAGAACACATTTAAGGGAACACTATGATCCATATTCACAACAAATCCATGCATGTCAATCAAGCACTCAGTCTTTATGAAATGATGATTAGGTTTACCAAGATAGATTGAATATATGTGTTGTTAAGATAGGGACAAATCCAGTTTTGAAACATTTGACAAATGTTGACCACATCCATTGCCGTTTCAATAGTTGTATATTATTCCTCAAGATGTGTGTGGATGAATGGGCAGGCCCTCTCGCCGTTACCAGCCCAGCGCTAAGCCTGCCAATCAATTTGTTTAGCTCCCCAGGCCAGCTCAGTGATTGGTGGACCCTGCACACACACTCAGTTCCTTCCAACAAAGCAGTCCATATGCCCTCCCGGCAGGACGCTAGCCCTGATATGGGGCCCATCCATTTAGACACACAGTTGAAGGAATTTTGAGCTAATGTGATGAAAAGGGTGGTTAACCATCCTCCAACTCAACCCCTGCACCATGCCACACTATCTGGAACCCACATATCTTTCATTTTCTATAAAATAGTATGTATAGTATAGTGTGTAATTATAATATTATTATTGTATTCATTACAATAACTTTTGATCATAATCCTAACATTTATTATTATAATTTACCTTAAAGTTGATTTAATGCTTTCTTGTGGAAAACAAAACATTGTATTGTATCTATATCATGTAAATGATCAGCAGGCTGGTCCACAACACAAAATGCACTCTGGTTACATTTTGACTTTTACAACAGTAACTGATAAATAAACAGATTTATTTGCAGGCTAATTCATTGATCGTTGTTATTTGAAGTAAAGCAACCCTTGGTTTTGAGTTAAAGGATGTTTCATCCGTCTACCTCTCTGGACCATGTGTTGCCCTTTGCTTTTTTTCTTGATGACTTGAAGTGTTTTGGGGTCACCCAACAAAACACTTTAAAAATAGTTTTTAATCTCCTACCCCAAATAGACTCTGTTATGGGTAGCCTAATCTGCCAGTCTGATTGATCTGCATAATCCAAATATGGAATTAAATCCCCCTCCCCAATTGGTCCTCTGCCAGCCAGTTATAGCAGTGAGACTTCAGGCCCCGTCCCCCTGACCCCTCCCACCGCTCAGTCCCCGTAGCGCTCACTGGAGTCTGCCCTCGGGGCCACACAATATGGCCCTGTTTTTAATTAGACCAGTCTCTCTCTCTGTCTGCGCACGCATACACAAACACACGCACACACACACACACACACACACACACACACACACACACACACACACACACACACACACACACACACACACACACACACACACACACACACACACACACACACACACAAACACTGTGATGTTTGGGCAGAGGTTTTCTTTACCCTGTTTTTGAGGCAGCTTAATCCCTTCTCATAGACCTATTTAACTCCCAAGCCCCATTTAGCACACTCACATTTACCACCCACCAAAGAAATGGAGAGAGGGAGGAGAGAGAGAAAGGAGAAAGCTCTTCAATCTTGGCAAATAGATAGTTTAATCAATGGATAGTTGAGAAATGACTAGGCCGAAGGAGATGAAAAGTCAATTTATTATTGTATCAATTTAAATAACAATTAAAAATAATTTGTTATTATTGTAACTATTATTATTATTATTATTATTATTATTATTATTATTATTATTATTATAATTATTATTATTATATTTCTGGTGGGAGAGGAATAATATTCAAGGGTGTCCAGATATGTTCCAGACCACAAGGCACTGGGTTAAGAGCACTAGGAACAATGGGCCATCTGTAGTAACAACGGTTATGATACTTATGGGGGTGGGGTTACCGAAAGAAGGAGAGAATATCATTCGTGTCATCCGTTTCCTAAAAAAACATAGGAGTATAAATCTAATAAGATTAGATATTACACTCGAGCTCTGTCGTTTCTGAAGTGAGTTTTACGTATGTAAAGTGTATGCAGTATTATTGTCAGCTCTCTGTCTCCCTCTACCGGCTATAATTCATCCCCGCAACACTGACGCACCGAAACAAATTCTCACCGATTTCTTCGTCCAATTTGGATTATAGAAATAAACCAAATGTAAATTAAGTAATCTCTAGAGACCATATCGTTTTTTATACATGCATACATGTGTGGGATGAACCTCTTGGGAAGACCTTGCAGTGTGTCAGCTCTAGACTTTTAATGACTGCAGAATCAGATTTGCTTATTCCATTCTTATTGCACAAGTGCACATGCTTCCTCAACACACACATAGCAGCAACAATACAATATCAAGTAAATAGATATTTACTTTATATTGTAAGCCTCATGCAGAAAGTCAAAGGATATTTGTTGTTTCAATATCTCAACTATGATAAACTGAACATAAGGAAGAACATGTTTGAATGCATGCAGGTTGTCATGAAGCAATGCATAGGCCAGCAGAGTGTCTGGTTTGTGTGTGTTGATTCCAATAACTGGAATCCCGGAGACAGAAGAACAGGAGTAAGAGGGATCATGGCACAAATCAAAGAGCTCAAATAGACCTGAGCACAACCATATTGCTTCAGGATCCCGCCCCTCTCTGCCCATTGGTCCTACCAATGGGAAGCGCTTTAATATATGAGCTTGTACAGTCACTGCCCATGACAACTCCCCTTTAGAGTATGCAGAGAAGGAAGTTGGGTAAGTGATGCCAGCCAGTTGGATGGTTTTATACATCCATGGTTGGTACACATGCTTTGCTGAGCGGTTGCCCAATAGTTGTTTCCGCTCTTTGCACATGGTTGAGCTAGAACAATCTATTGCACCACAGCTCCATAGAATAATTCATTATCTTGTCCCTTACAGGAACTCATGGCGTGCCTCATGTATCACTATTCAATATTGAACAATGTGAGTTAAACCAACTTTTAAGGACATTTTATATGATAGATTATTTGTTTGGTTAATTCATCCCCTCCAGAACCACCAAATGTAATTGAAATGTCCATGACCCTTTTGTCCAATTGTTATAACAAAGAACATAAGTGGGACTATGTTCTTGTTTTACTAATCCAACTCAAATGAAGTCAAGGAGAGGGCCCTTTATCACACGGCCTCTAGGTTTGGGGTCCTATAGGAGAGTCCCCTGTACAAACGGCCTCTAGGTTTGGGGCCCTATAGGAGCGGCCCCTGTACCACAGGGCCTCTAGGTTTGGGGAAAGATTAGAAAGGTGCGGAAGAGGGTGGTTGCATTTCACACACTTGTGATTGACAGCCAAGATGAATTCTTCAAACCAATCAGGGAAGAGACACCCTGATTGGTCAGACATTAGTCGGAAGAGGTCTAAAATCGATATTGCCTCAAAAAGAGGCAGGCGCAGTCGACTCAGAAACAGATATTCTCACAGCACTATGCCAGGGCAATTACATCAAAAGAATAGCTCTTAACTCTTGCCTGTCCTACACCACCTTTAAAGAAGGTTGATGGAATGAGGATTTTCATTGCACTGTAGTGATTGATAGTGTAGAGTCCAGATGGGAGAGGGCCTTTGGGACCTCCACAGAGAAACTTCCTAGGTGTTGGGAAGAGAACAGCCCTTGGTCTCCTCTGCTGTCCTCACCACCCCCTGGGCTGCCTTCTTGCCTTGAACAGTGGTGTTCCCATGCCACACTTTAAGGCCGTTTGCGAGGACACTCTCTATGGGGCTTCTGTAGAAAAACAGAAGCCATCCTAAGCTGATGCCACACTTCCTCAGACAGGGTAGGGGGTAGAGGCGCTGGTGGCCAATGTCCTCTATGTTGAGGCTGAAGTTCAGGTCAACTGAAACCTGCAGACCAAGAGCAGTGGAGGACCTCCACTGAGTAGCTGTTGATAAAGATTGAGTGGCGGGGCGCTCAGTGTTTTCTGGAGTCACCATTAACCACCTTGGTCTGGTCCCCGTCACCGTCTCACCAGCCGGGCTACCTCATCTCTGTATTCCTCAACATCCACACTGCTGATCAACACAATCACAGTGGTATCCAGGTGGGGCTCTTCAACCACAGGGCAGTAGTCCGTAAAACCAGTTCACTCTGTCTAACTTTCTAGGGTAATGGGACAATGATGAGGCACTCTTGGATGTTTCTGTTGTTCGGGAAGCCGTCTAGGCCACAGCCCTCCGTGGTCTAACCCCCCTTAACATTTTCTGGACTGTGAATTATTGGGCCTGTCCTTTGAATACCCTGCTACCAATTTTTATCAACATCATCAATGAACATTGAAACAAATATTTTTTTTATTGTGTTTTTTGAATGGCACAACTTGAAATTCCATATTTGAAGTAAATTAACAAACAAATACATTCGGATGCCCTTGTTTTCAAAGTTTAATATTTCAAAATAATGAATTCAAAGGTTTCAACTTTTCTCATGATATGATAATCCCATGCGTAATGTAGTTATCGCTTATACTAAATGATCATACATTATGGGAGATTTGGCAAAATGATGTGTTTGAAAGATAATTTGAATTGCATGGACACTGTTATATTGCAAGGAATATGGGATGAACGTTGTAATACCATGACAACAAACAAGTCTTTCTTTTACAGTACAGTTTCAGCTTACTTACTGATTCAATGGTTGAAACATTTGCAAGAACGTACCCAGTATTTAAAAATATGTAACCTGACACCAGAAGAAAACTGTGGAGGTTATTTTCAGGGAAGTATTGATGTAATTATTCAACTTATATAAAAACTATCTTAACAATCTAATAAACCCTTTATAAATGGGTTGAGCCATGAACAATAACTATTTCAGAAAAAGTAAACTGGAATTTCTAGTTTACCAGTAAACTTGGGCTGGTACCAACAATAACCTTGGATAGCTACAATTGTAACTGATTTTAATTCTCTTATCAGATTGGAGAAGTGCATCGGCTTGCCTTGTGCAAATGTCTTTTTATTGATAACAACATTGGCATATACTGATCAAAACAGGACGATACAAAAAAAAGCCTATAGTGCAAACGATGAACATACTAACATACTGCCTTGAACATAGCAGTCAGGCTACCGTTAATCGCGCGATAAAAAAATGAACGCCGTTAAAATCGGTTTGCGTTAACGCCGTTAATAACGCGTTTAACTGACAGCACTAATATATAAAAAAAATTATATATATATATATATGGATCCAAGGAATACTCATGGATTATAAGCATTACCTAACCATCGATTCCAGAGGATTACCCCCTAAACCAGCTGCTTTTATACTGTGAAGACATTGATTTCAATTATGCATGGTCGAGTTTTAGAGGCTTGTATACAACCTTTCTCTTGTTCAACCCACACACACTTGAAGTTTGACACAAAACCAACAAATTCTTACTTCCCCATCTTTTGGACCAATCTCTTTTCGGGCTTTGCTAGCCAAAATGTTTTCACAATTCGAAGTGGACTTTCTCTCCTCCTAGATGTATTGAATCTACAATAAGGTTAACAGTAGTGTAATGATGTCTGGCAACCTGCCATGTATAGATACTCTGAGGGCCTGGTTCACGACTTCACTCTCTTACATCCTCATCAAAGATACTAGCAAAAATAGAAACAGGAATAACATATGGTGAAAGCCCAGCTGTGATGTATTGCTGCTGAATGTTATAAACAAAGGCAACCCCTGAACCAACTAATATTCAGTGAAATATGCAGCGATTTACATACTAGTCCCATGACTTGATACTTGTCCAAATCCTGACTAATATAAGCAAAGCTTTAGAAAAACAGTTAAGTAAGATTTGTTAAGCAGTAATCAGTAATTGGCTTTGTTCTTTTTGCAATTAGAATTGTTGCTGGAAACAAGATCATGACAAAGTGTAAAAAGCTTGTATCTGCGTCGCTCCAAATTCTTATTTCCATCCTTGACGGCGTCCCCCAATGCAGCGTCACACTGTATAACACGGGCTGTCACTCAAATCATACCAACACAATCCCATCTGCATACCGGTGGAGTGTGTCTGGAGCCTCTCCCTCCGCATTCACCCTCATTCATTAAATCTGCTTTTGTTCAACCAAATGAGAGGAGGCTCCTGCCACAGTGAATGGGTGAGGGACGAGTGGTTAGTGTGTGTGTGTGTGTGTGTGTGTGTGTGTGTGTGTGTGTGTGTGTATGTGTGTGTGGGGGGGGGGTTTGTGTGTGCACGTGTGTGTGTTTGTGTGGGCATGCACATGTGTCTATGTGTATGAGTAATTGTATGAGGTTCAGCGCTCCTTTTATATTTATGTATTTAGTTAAAAAAATTGAAATAGTAGTACCAGTTTTAACTATTGATTATCTTGTAAATGCAGTAGTGGATCACAAAGGTGGTCATGTGGGTGACTTTGTGTGTGTGTGTGTGTGTGTGTGTGTGTGTGTGTGTGTGTGTGTGTGTGTGTGTGTGTGTGTGTGTGTGTGTGTGTGTGTGTATGCGTGTTACACCAAATAGTACCAACGTGTAAAGATAGTTTTGTTATCTCTCTCATGGGTTTTGTCCATATGGTTTATTATTTTACCGTTCACCCATTCTATTGTTGTAATATATTCCTATTTAAAATGTGTCTCTAGGTGTTAAGCATTAATCTCTGATATCTGGGACTCCCAGTCTGCTTGGACACCTAAAGACGATGACTGCTCCAAGCTTTACCCCTCCCTCATGTAGGACTTAAAGCTTATCTTCAACCTGGAGTCCGTAGAACATGGAACACATGGATATCATACGACATGAACCCGGCAGTTCCTCAACTCCGGTCCACGGCCGGGCTGCAGATGATTTAATGATTATCATCATGGGAAACACTTACATTTGTGGTTTTCGATCCTGTTGCATCTTTTCGCCAACCATCTTGCCTAGGATTTTTTTTGATTTTCCATTTGCTCGCAAAGTATTGTGGGAGCAAGTCACAACTGGAGCGTTCTCAGTTTCTTTGAGTCTGCCCATCGAAAATCTCAATTTTGAGGGGATGTTAGCCCTCCCCCTTACCCTACCTTAAAATGGCTTTCGGGACACGGCTCCACGGCGCGTGAACGCGCAACAGCGAGGGGTAGGGCTGAGAATTTGTTTGGAGCAATGAAACGGGATTCACCCTCTCCTTGGTTCATTCTTCAAATGCTTTTCATCCTTTGCTTTAAAATGGAAACAAATCTGTGTCATTAAGGACGGAATTCCTGCTCTGAAACATTGACGAATACCTGTATATGAGAAAACAACTCTTTGTTAGGATGTAAAGAAATAGTGGCGATATCATGAGCCATTATATGGGTCTGACTACTATATCATAGCATTATATATTTGATTTTGTAACTTTGGTGGACTCCTGGTAATACCCTCAACCTTGGAAATGTCAGCAAGTTAAAGTGAACATTGGGTTTGGACAAAACAATATGAATATAAAGTAAAATTAAAAGAGTGTGCTTAAGTAAAGATACATGAACTCTAAAACCGTTGACTGATAGAGTATTATAATCTGTCTTTATTTCTTATTGGTGAACCTTTGATTCCCTCCTCCCTGTGACATTATCACAGCTTGCAGCTACAGCTTCCATGTGTATGCTGCCCAGAGAAGCTGCGTTCAGCTGCTTGCGTTCCCGTACCTCTTTAATTGCCTTCTTACGCAAGTCGAGTTGTGAAGCATATAATGTGTTTAGACAAGGGCTTTTTACTGGAACGACCACAGTAGGTGGGTTATGTTTATTTATAATGCACCTTTCACATACACAAGTCACAGCAAAAGTGGCTTGTCTGTTTTCATTGAGACTGGTTGCAGCCCTCCTCCTCCACCTCCGGCACTGAGCTCCACCCCCTCCACCCCGCACTCAGCTCCTCCCCCTCAACCTCCGGCACTCAGCTCCACCCCCTCCACCTCCGGGACTAAGCTCCACCCCCTCCACCTCCGGCACTCAGCTCCACCCCCTCCACCTCCGGGACTAAGCTCCACTCCCTCCACCTCCGGGATCAGCGCCACCTGTCTAGGAGAAAGATGAGGACCTTCAGGGCTGAGGCACTCCATCAAGAGTCACACCATCACCAGGTCTAGACACCTTAAGGGGGGAATCATATCCCGGCAGACATCATGGATTCATCGTCCCCGTGAACAATCATTTGATAGTGTCTAGTCGCCAAATGTGTTGCCAATGTGGTTTGACGTTCATTTTAATACTAGTCTCTTCTGATGGAAACACGATAAGACACAGGCACGTACAAATGCTAAAACAGAATAAAACCAATGCTACCAAAAAGCCAGTCTGAAAATTTGAATAATTTGAATGTTTGAAAAAGTGTGCATATCTAGTGGCAAGTCATGGTGTCTACGCTAGTCTTGATCAATCTTAGGTTTGGTTTTTGGATCAGTTCTGTGTGGATCCCCACAGAAGTAGGATCAGGGATTCCTCTTGTGACAGCTTTATCATAATGCGTCTCTCACTTGTTGCTTTGGCCCGGATAGAATATCACAATTGTAAGGTGGCCAGGGGCCTCTGACTATTCAGGATCCTTCAAAGCCTCAATCTCTGATTGCTTGACATCACCCCAAAGAGATTAGTAGCCAATAGGCCCAATTTCCCCAATTTTCTAATCAAGTCATGATGACACCATTTGTGATACAACCTGATTATAAGCATGCATATTTGTATGCTCACACTAATGACAGAATTAAAACAGAAAATGTGAATTGAATGTTTTTATTTATCCAAGATGAATTGATATGGGAGCCACAGAAAGACATACAACTTGTACACATTTTAAAGTTGTAACTTTCAAATGTGTAACCCTTCCATGAAGGTAGGCCTACTTGATAAACATAGTGCATTTATTAGCAAACAGTATTACATTTTGTAAAAGGGCCCAGATAGTGAATAAAGAGTTAGTTTTGAGATTTGCAAGACATACTTTTCCAAAGGGGGCAGTATAGTCATGACACAAGAATGGTGAATTTTTTGGGGGCAAGAATTATCACATTTTGCTGCAATTGCTATGAATACCACTAATAGATGAAAATGTAAACTATAACTTAATATTCTGATTCCAATAGCTGCTCTTTATTCTGTTCAGTTGTTTATTGGAATCTTAGGATAACAATAGAGTTTGTGCTTTAATTGCTGTTTGTCTCACCTTAATTGATTAAAGCAAAATGACATAATAACATTTAAATGTAAATCATTCAATCAACTTAAAAAAAACTGTTAAATACTGGCATCTCAATTCTAATGCTATGATTATCAGTTAACAGTTTTTCTTTAATTATATAAAGTAAAGTTATGTTAATGCTGCTGTTCTCAATTCAATGTCATTCTTGTTCCATCACGTTTAATTAGCACTAATGATTATCTTTGCCTAATTAGTCTGTAATTCCTGTGCATCCTAACTAACAGGGGAAAGTTAGTGCAACAGCATTGGGGATACCACAAACGATGGGGGTGGGTGTGCTCTGGAGTAATTAGAAACATTTCGTCAAAGCATTTACAGATTAATTACATTTTCAATGTCCCAATACTTTATCCCTTCTCCCACAACTCAACTGTGCCAGCAGAGAACATTTACAAACCAACAAGGAACTGAAATGCTTTTTAATCAAAGCTCTTGCTAATTTGCATTTCTAATTAGAAGTAATTACGATTAACTGTGTGTGTGTGTGTGTGTGTGTGTGTGTGTGTGTGTGTGTGTGTGTGTGTGTGTGTGTGTGTGTGTGTGTGTGTGTGTGTGTGTGTGTGTGTGTGAGTGTGTGTGTGTGTGTGTGTGTGTGTGTGTGTGTGCTCATAGGAAGTCCTCAAAGAGTTGGCCACTTGATGATTTAAACAAACTCAAGATACAAAATAATAATCATAATACAAAATACAATTATTTCAAATTAAATAAAAATGTATTCAACAGTTCAGATTTAGAAAACTATTTTGTATTGTCTGAATAATTGAGAGATAAGAGATCAGTGCATCAATAACATTATACAATTACAATTAAATTGTTATAACTGTGTGAGTAATAAAAATAATATTTGATGTTCTGTCATACTAATCTATGCTTTGAAATCTCTGCATATATTGCCACTTATAATAAATATGACACAATTATGTTCCTACCACCTTTACAGGTTTTAGGAAGTCCCACACTTTACAATGTCTCACAGTTGATGATTTGGACTGATTTGGACATGACAGCTTTTGTTCAGGTTGCTAGAGAACAGATAATCAAGACTGTATTTATCACCAATTAATAGTTTGAGCATAATACCCTGGTAAGCTGTAAAAAAGAAATCTAGTCCATGACCTTGGTTTAAGTCTTATGCGAATAATTCAATTTTTCCCTGTTTGGAGGGCACTGCCGCGGGCGGTTTGGAACAGTATCCACCCACCCCTGATAGAATGGGAGGACCCCAGGCAATACGTCTGACAGCTAGCAATTAGAACTTCACCAGTAACTACCCCAGCCCCCTCATTACAATAATTAATTAGCCTAAATCAAATCTATCAGGAATTGTGATATTAAATCTTGGAAGGTTTCGTTAAAGAGACGTAATATATTTTCCATCCATTTCTGCCTTTTTTGTGCGCGACAGTATGTGATTGTGTGATCAGACCGACAGATATCCATTTAGTCGTTCAGAAAATCGATTGAATTTATGTTTAAAGGTAAGTTCAAAGTTATCTTCATGTAGAGCAATAAATTACACTTCCAAAATATAAGAATGTAAAAAAGATGATCCCTTTTCATCAATAGGAGTAACAATGTATTATTAAACAAGGCAGATCTATGGTCACCAGGTCTATGTGACATGGCCAGTCTCCTCAATAACTGTTTTTATGTTGCATCAACTAAAACTAAACTAAAACTAAAAATTGTTTACACTCCTACTTATTGTATGTTGTACGTCCTGGTACTCTGCATTGTGAAGCATCTTATCCTAGCTATCTTTTGTCAATCTCGTGATTGAACATCCTTACTGTACCGACAGCGATATGTTGTTCCTCTTTCTTCAGTCAAATGTAGTTATTGTAAGTCGCTTTGGATAAAAGCATCTGCTAAATGCCCAAATGTTAATATTATGTTTGATAGAATTTTCCATTGTTCAACACATGCTCTTGAGCTAGGAGTCTTTTCCTTGTCCTGACAATCTTTAGGTCAATGACTAGAACAAACAGGTATCACAAAGAAGTATTTTGAGCGGTTTGCCACACAACAGTGCTTGACAAATGAAATGATGGCTCAGAAGTCCATGGAATTGCACAAATAAAGAGGGGGGGGTTATTGGGATGTGTATTATGTCTGGAGGCCAAAAGGAGCAGTTATGAAAACATGTCTTATTGTGTATTATGTTTTAAGAATGGTTTCTCAGCCCCCGGTGGGCGGAACGTCGGCATGGTGAGGAAATGCTGGTGGCGAGGGAGACGTATGGCGTGAATTATTACAGGTAAACGCTTGTTTGTTTATTGTATGTTATGTTTTAAAGTCTGGAATGCTAACACATCGCCCCCCTGGAGTGGGGAAATGACAGCATTTGGCGGCAGATTTTTTAAAGAAATGGTGGTGGTGGACTGTAAGGCATATGAACACTATGTGTTTGTGAAATAGCAGGTACACCCTCACAGGAGTACAGCCTCACATACCCCAAGGCCCAAGCACTGTTTTGGTGGCTGCTTGCGTTATTAGATACATACAAGTAACTAAATCAAATTGTTCAACACGTAATGTTATCCTTAGCGATTACTCAAAAACCTTTTTAATTTTCCCAAGCACTATGCTGTGAGGCCGATTCTCTTCAACAAAATGAACAATGGTAAACGTACATAAAGACAAGCATTAAATTACCCTCCTTTAAAACTGAATCAATAATGAAGCGATGATCTTCAGAAAACGGATCTTCATTCAAAATAGAACGGGCATAGACATTGGCCGCCTGTGCAAAAATCGTATGCACAACACATCTCCCATCCGTTCACTCTGCGCACGATGCTGGATCAATGCTGCTCATCGTAAGTGAATAGCTGTACTTAAAGTAAACGATATGACCTTATTTGATCCTACATTAGCGTTACAATGCACTTGCATTTTTTATCATTACAAATAATAGTGCAAAACTAGATAATGCACGTTGAGGTGTGCAAGGTGAGGTTTAAAATGTTTTAATAAAGAAATGTTAAATGGCTTAAATCAAGTGAAGGGATTTGAACAGAGTTCAAAAGTCTAAATGGAGTAAACAATGTAAACATGCACACCATTTAAAAATATGTAAATTGTTGGAAATAAATAAAGTGACAGCTGAATGAAAAGCGCAAAGCATTGCTAAAAATGCAGAAATATAAAAGGAATTGAACTGAGGAATCTGAAAAGTCAAATGGATTACCCTGCACTGCCGAAAAATCGGAAAGGTAATATGTATTGCAGTGCACTTCTGAAGAACCCGGAAGTTGAAATCGAAAACTGACGCTAAATTGAATTACCTGAAGAGGCAAAGTACTGAAATATATTGTTACAAAAGCTGGAAGCTAAAATGTAATTCTTTCAAAGCTTGAAGATAGTAGTAGTAGAGGTACTAGCTGTGGTAGTAGCAGTAGTAGTAGTTATGGTAGTAGTAGTAGTAGCTGAAGTAGTAGTAGTAGTAGCTGAAGTAATAGTAGTCGTTGAAGTAGTAGTAGTAGTTGAAGTAGTAGTAGTAGCTGAAGTATAGGAGCTGCACAAACAATATGCCGTATGAAAGATATGGCATTGATTGATGTTTGTAGAAAGAATTATAATAATCCCGGCATCTTTTTTTTTAAACCATCTGAAATTGTATGTTCTCGCTTATTTTTCCAGCCTAAAGTGATTAAAAGTAGTCGTAAAAAAAGTAGTTGCCTAGTTATCTTGCAACACTGCCTGTACGTCCTCGCGCTCCTAAATTAATGAGATCAACTGAAAATGAAGCCGATCTGGAACTTACACTGTGATTATGAAAAAAATATAAAGGTAATCAACTGTTTTCAGATTATTGAATTATTGTGTGTTGATTTTTTAAACCTTTGTACGAAGGTTAACGGTTTAGAATTGAGAAAGTTAAGAAGTCTGAAGTAGTGTCAGAATGGGCAGACGCTTCCGCCATCCCCCCATTGACTTCCACTGCAAAAAATAGTATTTTACAAGTAGAATATCTTAAAAAGTATTGAATATTAAAAAAACAGAAAAAGAAGTGTGTGATTCGAAGCTAATCTGAAAAATTCAGAATTGGAATGGAGTCCCTATAGGAGAAAAATTGAGGAAGGAGATAAATTCCAAAGTTTGTAGAGAATAAGCGAATAAGAAAGAAAGAAAGAAAGAAAGAAAGAAAGAAAGAAAGAAAGAAAGAAAGAAAGAAAGAAAGAAAGAAAGAAAAATAGTTGAGCGCTGCAGGCAGCACATACCTAATGATCATCTTAAAATAGAAGATAAACTTTGTCTCTAGTGTCAAACAAAAATTATAAACAGGTATAAGTGGTCTTCAAGAGGATTTTTCATTTTCTGACTCGGTCCGGACTGTCTCATTTGGACTACCGGTAGTTCTTGACTTGGACTCTGTAGAATTACAGAGCGTGAATCAGAAGTTAATTCCAAAGGTTTATTAACTCTTTTTTGTTTAACATGTGAGAGCATCAAGCGAGAGCACCTTCCACTCGCCGTCACTTTCCGAACCCCCTCCCATTCCCCACACACATACGTATAACCTAAATGTATTCCTGTGCGCTCCACGCTGCACATAAACTAGTGCCATTACAACACATCTCCCTTTCTTTGAGTCTGTTAAGACATGCAGAACATTAATGATTCTTAAACAGTTCAAAGTAATCTTGGTAATATTCTCACACCACTGTAACATTACATTTTTATCATTACTTATTCCATTACGCATTCTGCATTCATTTCAAAAGAGCATTCTTTTCATTTATCTTTTTTTTTTCTTTCTATCACCCTCTAGTACTTCAACAGGTAAATTCAACGTGATCAATTGGAAGTTAATCTAAACATATTCCCCATATCTGTCTGGTGGTTTCACTGCTCTTCCACTGCTTCTCTGAGTCTCTGGAAACACAAGCACTGTGGAAACGGGAGTGACTGGACCTTGGGTAAGTATGTCAGGTCTTGGTTAAGTCACCAATGTGTTGCAGTCCTTGTTTGTGTGTATTATTACCCAACGGAACCTGTTCTCGTTGAGTAGTCTGTGGGCCCCCACAGATGGGTCTGAGGTGGTGTCTGTTTCTCCGCAGCTCTCCCTGCTCGGTCTGTACAATGTACGACCGTTGAGTGTTGCACTTCCTCACCACTGTAGCACATTTAGTCCATTCCCTCTCATTGTCCAGCTTTACTGAAAAACGGGTTCCAGGCTGAAGTTCAGGTAATGGTCTGGCCTTGTACCTGGCGTTGTAGGTTTTACTGTAGCGCAGCTTGTCGCGGCAGTCTGCCGCACTTTCTGCAGGTCCGGCCATGCAGGTTGCAGGTTCTCCTCCAAGGTAGGCAGTGTGGAGCGGATCTGTCTGCCCAGCATCAGCTGTGCAGGGCTAGCTCCTGTTGCTTGCAGTGGCGTCGCTCTATAGGATAACAAAGCTAAAGCAGGGTCAGTTTGCCTGAGGATCTGTTTGGCTGTCCGCACAGCTCTTTCTGCCTCCCCATTGGCCTGTGCATAGTGAGGGCTTGTAGTTGTGTGTCTGAAATCAAACATTTTGGCAAACTGGGCAAAAACAGTTCCTGCGAATTGGGGCCCATTATCAGTTATGAGTTCCTTTGGACAGCCCCACCTGGCAAAGATGTTCTTCAGGCTGGCTATGGTTGTAGCGGCTGACATGTTAGTTAGGTGGGCAACTTCCATGTACCTTGAAAAATAATCAGCCACTACTAGAAAGTTATCCTTTTTCCACTGGCAAATGTCTGCTGCCACTTTCTCCCATGGGCGGCCTGGGAGTGGTGTACAGATCAGAGGTTCCCTCCTCTTAGTAGGCTTGATCTCTTAGCATATGCTGCAAGTGCTGACAGTCTCTTGTACATGTTTGCTTATGCCAGGCCACCACAAACTACATTTAGCTCGCTCACGGCACTTAACAATCCCTTGGTGGCCATCGTATATGCGTTCCAGTATTTCAGTTCTCATGTTCTGGGGTATCACAATTCTGTTGTTGTACAACACTAGCCCTTGTGACAGAGTCAGACGGTCACGATGTGTATAGTAAGCTTTTACCTTCAGTGGCACGTTGGCTGAATACTGTGGCCACCCACCCAGTCGTAGCGTTGCACCAACTATAGCTCATCATCCTGTAGCGTGTGCTGTTTGACCTTGTCACGCTTGCTGGGAGAGATAGGCCATGCCTCACGAACAGTCTCCTCGTACGCCTCCAGGTCACTGGTCAACTCTGCGATGTCCTGCGTCAGTTCCGGCTGAGGATGTCTAGACAGGGTGTCTGCAATGACCAACTGCTTCCCTGGAACAAACTCAGCTTTTGGGTTATAGTGCATCATTCGCAGCAGCAGTCTCTGACATCTCATTGGTACTGAGTCTAGATCTTTACTGTTAATGAGTGGAATGAGTGATTTGTGGTCACTCTGTTAAGTGAATGTGTCCAGGCCATACAAGTACCAGAGAATTTTTCACATGCCCAGACTGCAGCAAGACATTCTTTTTCAATCTGCACATAGCGCTTTTCAGCATCAGTCATTGTCCTGGAGCAGTACGCTACTGGCTCAATTGTTCATCATGTAACTGCAGTAAGACCCCACCCAGCCCATAACTGCTTGCATCAGCACTGACTACTGTGTTTTTTTTTTAAATCAAAGAATGCAGGAGCCTCAGCGACTAACTGTTTCACCATCTTAAAGGCCTCCTGTTGTGCAGCACCCCAACCCCACATTACCTCTTTCTTTAAGAAGTCTGTTAGTGGCTTGGTGACTTCTGACAGGTTTGGGAGGCACCTGCCAAGGTAGTGAATCATGCCCAAGATTCTCCGAAGCTCGGGCACGTTGTTGGGTGGTTGCAGCTGGGTGATGGCTTGGACTTTGGTCTCGTCCGGTCAGATTCCATCTTCGCAGTGGCCCAGGTAGTTGAGCCGTCGCTGACGTAGCAGGCACTTGTCGTTCTTCAGCTTTAATCCGGCTCTTTTCAACGTGTCAAGGGTGTTCTGGAGCCTCTCCTCATGAGGCTCGGTGGTCTCTGCATAGATTAGGATGTCATCTATGTATGTAGCCACACCCTCTAGGTCCTTCAAAATCTCAGCCATTTCTCGCTGATAGATCTCGGGTGCGCTGGTAATTCCGAAAGGAAGTCTATTAAAGAAAAACCTTCCTAATGGGGTAATAAACGTAGTTAACTTTGCACTCTCGGGATCCAGCGGTATCTGCCAGAAATCACTAGCAGCGTCCAGCAGTGTGAAGACTTTAGCCTGCTTAGGCAAAATGTCATCAATTGTGGGCAGTATATATTTCTCCCTCTTCACTGCTCCGTTCAAGTTCTTCAAATCCACGCATATCCGGATCTGTTCTTTGTTTTTCTTTGGCACGGCTACTATAGGTGCGCACCACTCTGTTGGTCCTTTAATTTCAGTGATGACACCACTGGCTACCATGCGATCTAGTTCTTCCTTAAGAGAGCATAGGCACAGACACACGTCTTGCCGTTGAAACACTGTAAGGCACTGCATCTTCTTTTCTTTCAATGTTATCTTTACTGGCTTTATCTTCAGAAGTCCTACATCAGAAGACGGATAAGGGTTATTTTGCTCTTTCAATTCAACAATGCGTTTAACTAGGCCCATCGCCACGGCGACATTTCTCCCTAGAAGGTGACTGCCATCCCCTCTTATCACATGCAACTTGAACCTGAACGGTTTCTTCTTTCTCATTGTGTTGGCTATGAAATAGCCTAGACAGTTCAGTCTGCCCCCTGGGCTATCAACTGCAGTATCAAGTTTCTTGAGCTTTGGCTTGTTTTCCATTAAGCTAAAATTCTTTTCAGATATAACACTTGTATCTGCCCCAGTATCGATCTTGAAATTCACCAGTATTCCTTGAATTGGCAACTTTACGGTCCATGCATCATTTGTGTCAGTTACCTGCGTGATTGCGCCAAGGAATGGTGTATGGCTCTGACCGGCGCTGGTTTCGCGTTGTTCGACTGTCTTACTAACTTGACCGCCTTGTCAAGAGTTAAGTCGGGGGTTAACTGTAACTTTTCAGAAAGTTCGTATCAAGAATGCCCACCACTACCCTGTCGCGGACGTTTTCATTCTTAACATCGGCAAAGGAGCATGTGTCTGCCTTCTCATGCAGGCTTCTAATGAACTCCTCCGCGCTCTCTCCATGTTTCTGTACTCGCTGATGTAAGTGGGCTCGCTCGTGAATGACATTCACTCTAGGCACAAAATAATTGTCCAGCTCGTCTAGCACAGTCTCATATTTGTTCTCGTCGCCCCTCTGATCAAATTGGAATGTCTTGAAAACTTGTTCAGCTTCCTTTCCCAACGAATAGAGCAGTGTACAGACCTGTACCTCTCCAGTTTCTTTATGAAGTTTCGTTGCTATCCTGTAGCGTCGGAAACGTTGGCGTCATTCCGGCCACAGTTGAGGTCGAGGGAATTCAAAGTTTTCGGGAGGTGGAAACTTCGCCATCTTCCAGTTTCACTTCTGACACCATGTAGAATTACAGAGCTTGAATCAGATGTTAATTCCAAAGGTTTATTAAATCGTTATTGTTTAACATGTGAGAGCATCAAGCGAGAGCACCTTCCACTCGCCGTCACTTTCCGAACCCCCTCCCATTCCCCATACACATAGATATAACCTAAATGTATTCCTGCGCGCCCCACGCTGCGCATAAACTAGTGCCATTACAACACAGACTCTAACCTCTTTGGAAAAGGACTAGATAAGCCCTGGTTTTGGACTCGACAATAGTGTTTTTGAACAGCTCCTAAGTCCACTACCACCGGGGGTGGAGCTAGGAAACCCAAGCCGCTGTCTCCGATGAGCAACAAGGCCCCTCATACGTCCGCTCCCAACAAGATCTAGTAGGAGGCTTTGGGTGCCGAAGAACAAGCCGAGCAGTGCTGGCAACGAAAGTCAAGATGACGGTCAATCTCCCTCAGTCTGGGGCTCCATGCAAGATCTCACCTCGTGGGAAATCAATGATCATGAGGAAGGTGAGGGATCAGCCCAGAACTACACAGCAGGACCATGTCAATGACCTGAAGAGAGCTGGAACCACAGTCTCAAAGAAAACCATTAGTAACACACTACGCCGTCATGGATTAAAATCCTGCAGCGCACACAAGGTCCCCCTGCTCAAGCCAGCGCATGACCAGGCTCGTCTGAAGTTGACCAATGACCATCTGGATGACCAAGAGGAGGAATGGGAGAAGGTCATGTGATCTGATGAGACAAAAATAGAGCTTTTTGGTCTATACTCCACTCGCCGTGCTTGGAGAAAGAAGAAGGATGAGTACAACCCTAAGAACACCATCCCAACCGTGAAGCATGGAGGTGGAAACATCATTCTTTGGGGATGCTTTTCTGCAAAGGGGACAGGACGACTGCACCGTATTGAGGGGAGGATGGATGGGGCCATGTATCGCAAGATCTTGGCCAACAACCCCTCAGTAAGAGCATTGAAGATGGGTCTTGGTTGGGTCTTCCAGCATGACAACAAACACACAGCCAGGGCAACTAAGGAGTGGTTCCGTAAGAAGCATCTCGAGGTCCAGAGGTCTCATTTATAAAACTGTGCGTGGGATCGTTACTAAAAGTATACGTACGCCCAAAAGCCAAGTTTTGCGTGCGCCAAAAAATATTCAGATTTATAAAACCCTGCGTACGCACACCGTACGCAATCTTTTCTTTATAAATCACAGACTGCCTACAAGTGTAAGCAGCTGAATCAGCTTCACGTTCCGCCCTGTACACGCCCCTTTTTATTTAATGCAAATGACCTCATGAATTCGATCTACATATAAAACAGTCTGAGATGCAAGTATTATGTCTTGTCGGAAACAATGGCAGAAGTACTGAGAAAAGCAAAAAAGCGAAATTCAACGGAGGACAATTTCACGAATTGTCACCCACAAGTGGAGACACTTGTTGGTGGGATGGAGGCCCGAAAAGTAGTTTTGTTCGGCGGTCACGGGATTGGGATCGCCAACAACAAAAAGCAGAGTGAGTGGCAACATGTTGCTGCAGCAGTGAATTCTGTCAGTAGCACGGAGCGCACAGTCCCAGAATAAAGGTACATATTTTTATGTACCAATAAATCGTTATGGTCCCTAAAGACCCTCTCCCTCCGAATCCTGCCATTTGCATGGTCCGCCAGAAGTGCCATATGGTGCAGCATTACCACGGCGCTCACCTCTGTATATATAGGGTTACGGTAACAAAACTGACCGAGAACACCTTGGATAATCAGTTTGTAATCTCCCACGTAAAATGTTCCTGAACATAACCCCTTTTTAATGCCTGACTTGTCATGAAAAGTGTCAAGAGTTACGGACAACGATTGTGATGAGGAGTGTGGCTTGGTTTTCCACACTTGGGATATAATTGACATTTGATTATGCGTTTACAGTGTCACATAAAAATATTATGTTATTGACACATGTTGGACAGATGCTTTATTCCATGCAGTCGCGCCGTCAGTGGACAGTGACGGGATTAAATATAGAGAATTTATTTTAATTTATATTCTAAGGAGATCTTTCTGGAGATCTTTCTGGAGTTATAACTGAGATATAACGCAGTTGACTTAAATTATTCAGATTACATCGATTTAACGCATGATACGGGTTGAAATTAAATTTATGAAGGGCGATGATAAAACATAATCGTTCTTCTCACTCTACAATTCTTCCGTCTGACTTCAGTTCACCACCACACCATCTGTGTCGCCAATTCTCCTTTTCCTCCAAACCATGCGTACGCATGGGTCAGAGTTTGCTTAGGGCTGCACACATTCTCCCGTCAAGTTGGTTTTTTATAGATCACAACCTTGGCGTGGAAAGTCACGCACGCCAATTTCAGCCCCGTTTTGTGCGTACGCAACGGTTATAAATGAGACCCCTGGAGTGGCCTAGCCAGTCTCCAGACCTGAAACCAATAGAACATCTTTGGAGGGAGCTGAAAGTCCGTATTCGCCCAGCGAGAGCCCCGAAACCTGAAGGATCTGGAAAAGGTCTGCATGGAGGAGTGGGCCAAAATCCCTGCTGCAGTGTGCAAACCTGGTCAAGAACTACAGGAAACATATGATCTCTGTAATTGCAAACAAAGGTTTCTGTACCAAATATTAAGTTCTGCTTTTCTGATGTATCAAATAATTATGTCATGCAATAAAATGCAAATTAATTACTTAAAAATCATACCATGTGATTTTCTGGATTTTTGTTTTAGATTCCGTCAGAGTTGAAGAGTACCTATGATAAAAATGACAGACCTCTACATGCTTTGTAAGCGGGAAAACCTGCAAAATCGGCAGTGTACCAAATACTTGTTCTCCCCACTGCATATATAACTAGTTCCCTGGCTTATCAGATTGTACTAGACTGCGCAGTGGGTTCAATGTTTTTCCTCCCATAACAGTAGTCAAGTCAAGTCAAGTCAAGTTTATTTATATAGCACATTTTAAAACAACAGTAGTTGACCAAAGTGCTGTACACAAATACAATATAAAAAACAAAACATAGAACAAGAATGCTTAATATTGCATATTAGCAACAACAATGAATAAGATAAAATTAAATCTTAATCTGTGTTAAACGCCAATGTAAAAAAGTGAGTCTTTAGTTGCGTTTTGAACTGGTCTATAGACTGGGCAGTTCTCAGACTCAGGGGGAGACTGTTCCAAAGATTAGGAGCGGCCACAGCGAAGGCTCTGTCGCCTTTTGTCTTTTATCTGCACCTAGGTACATCCAGCAGCACCTGCTGAGCTGACCGAATTTCTCTAGATGGAGCATGGATGCAGACCAGCTCTGACATATATTTAGGTGCCAAGCCATGTAGAGATTTAAAAGTAAACAACAGGATTTTGAATTTAATTCTAAAAACCACAGGAAGCCAGTGAAGAGAGGCCAGGACAGGGGTAATGTGGTCATATCGCCTTTTCCCAGTGAGGAGACGTGCAGCAGCATTTTGGACCAGTTGCAGGTGACGGAGCAGACATTGGTCCACACCAAAGTATAGAGAATTACAGTAGTCTAGACGGGACATTATGAACAGGTGAATGACTCTTTCAAAGTCCTTTGGTGGGAGATACGGCTTTACTTTCGCTAGGAGTCGCAGCTGGAAGAAGCTTGTCTTCACGACTGAGCTTATTTGCTTGTTAAATTTAAAACCATTGTCGAAAATAACTCTGAGGTTTCTGACAGAAGGGCGGCTGTAGGAGGCAAGGGGACCAAGAACACTGTCGATGCCATCCAGCAGTTCGGATTTGCCAAAAACAATTATTTCGGTTTTATTATTGTTTAGTGATAGGAAGTTAAGTTCCAACCAGGTTTTCACATCTTTCAGACAGTTTGACAATGCATTTGTGGAGTCTTTGTTTGATTTTAACGGCAGGTAAACTTTTAGGTCATCTGCGATGCAGTGGAACGAAATGTTGTGTTTTTTAAAAATGGAACCTAGGGGAAGCAGATATAGCGCAAAAAGAATTGGAGATAAAATAGAGCCTTGGGGGACCCCACAGACTAGTGGGGCTGCAGCTGAGGAGTACTGGCCTAGATGAACAGAGAAGGTTATCTTTGACAGATATGACTTGAACCATTTTAGGACATTTCCAGTAATACCAACACAGAGTTCCAGGCGGGATAAAATAATCTGGTGGTCGACTGTGTCAAAGGCAGCAGTCAAGTCTAAAAGCACGAGCGCAGCAGAGCTCCCCGAGTCAACAGTTAAAAGAAGATCATTAAAGATTTTTAAAAGTGCAGTTTCTGTGCTGTGGCGTGATTTAAAACCAGACTGAAACTTTTCTGTTATGTCATTAAGATCCAGGTGTAGCTGCAGTTGTTCTAAAACCACTTTCTCTAACACTTTAGAGAGGAAGGGAAGCTTAGAGATAGGCCTAAAGCTGGAGAGAACAGAGGGGTCGAGGTTGTGTTTTTTGATAATGGGCTGGACTATAGCATGTTTAAAAACAGATGGAAAACAGCCTGAGGCAAGGCAGGTGTTTATTAACGTTAAAATGTATGGGCCAACAGTGTTAGACACGTCTTTCAGTAATCTGGAAGGAATACTGTCTAGCGGATATTGTGAAGGTCTCAATTTTGTAACCACCTGCGATAGCTCAGAGAGCGACAGTGGGTAGAACTGCTCGAAGACAGTAGGGCATACAGGAGATGCCGCTGGATCTACGGTGGACAGAGGAGGTGAAGACTTGATTGCAGAGATTTTATCGATAAAGAACGCAAGAAATTGTTCACATAAAGGGAGTGATGGCACAACAGCAGGAGAGTTGCAGGGATTAATGAGATTTTTAGAGTGACAAAAATAACCTGGGGCCTATGGCTGTTTTTGGACACAAGGTTGGATATGAATTGGGTTTTCGCAGATTTAACGGCTTTCTGGTATTTTGCTAAACTGTCTCTTAAAATCCCAAGGGAGACATAGAGTTTGTCCCTCTTCCATTTTCTCTCGGCACGCCTACATGTGCATCTAAGAGTACGAGTGTAATCATTGAGCCACGGCTCAGTGATAGGTTTGGGGCGTCTATCTTTAAAAGGTGCAATCAAGTCCAGAATATTAGAGCAGGTAGAATTAAAAGAACTGAGTATCTCCTCCGCAGATGTATTTTCTAAGTCACTTGTGGGAGGCATAGAGTCAATAAAAGCGACGGAAAACTGTGACACGGTCAACGGATTCAGCGCGCGCAGGCGGCGCGCCGGGGTTGGCGTTGAAGCCTGAGAGCCAGGCAGAGTCAGAGTGAACATCACCGGTAAATGGTCTGAAATCGGCACATCACAAATTTCACTAATACACACATTTAAGCCATGGGACAGAACAAGGTCTAGTGTATGTGCCTTTTCATGCGTCGGGGCAGTAACGAACTGTGTGAGGTTAAAAGAGTCAATGTGATTCAAGAAGTCTTTAAATAAGGGCCGGGAGTCGCAACACACATGGATATTAAAATCGCCTATGATTAATAAGCGATCTGTGTTCAAGACAATTCCCGCCACAAAGTCCTAAAAATCCTGGATAAAATCCTTATTAAACTTCGGAGGACGGTAGATCACAGCACATAGAACAGGAGGTTGAACATGTATCTCGAAGAGTTGCAGTTCAAAGCTAGAGAAGCTGTTTGACGGAGTTTGGCGGCAGCGGAAGTTGGATTTAAAAACTGACGCCAGCCCTCCACCTTTCCCAGTAATCCAGGGGGTGTTAATGAAGGTACAGTCAGGCGGAAGAATTTCAGCAAATGCTGTAACAGTAAGGAATGTTGGCACCATAACATCTCCTGCGATCTTGTTAGCAAGTGCAAAATATTTCAACCTCAGTGTTTGCACTCTCATTGCGCATTGTTCAGTGCTCACTGCTCACTCTTTCGCTCTCCCTCTCCTTTTTGTTGTTTTGTTTGCCTTACTACCCTGTTACTATTATTATCATACATCTCCATTCCACCGCAGCAGTAGCTATGTCTTCTCTGAACCAAAAGTAAGCCATGACCTCACGTTGTACGAGAGAAACTACCAAAAATAACGAACACAACGTGGGAAAGTATTACCACATCTCCAACCTGATTCCATTAATTAATTAATTTGGAATACAATATTACTATAATATTAGTATTAATGAAGAGACGACCCTTATAGTTGACTTTAACTTGTTTAGTTACAACCCCAGAATCCGAATAACAATGACAGAAACACGTAACATCAGAGGGCGGGACGGTATCTTAAAAGTGACAAACTAAGATGATCAATACATAACAGGCCCGTTTGGGCAAACCTTTTTTCTGACAGCATCAGCGTCTGGAAGAGACCCATAATCAACCATTTCCGATGTATTTGTTTGTTGAATAAGTATGGCTAGATATTGTGAACATTATGTACTATTATACATAGTCAAATAAACATCCAGCTACCATTTTAAAACGGGTCGCCTGACAGCTATCTGGAAGACGTAACATCAGGATGCGACATTTACATGTAAATGTAAAATGTAATGTAAATGCGACTCATATTCGAATAAATGTCTATGTGGATAATATAAATATTTAGGTGAGAGTGCTGCATGCAGTGCTGAACTATTGTTCTCAAGTTTTATTCTCTTTCTTTCTTCTTCTCAAACTTTGGAACCTATCTCCTTCCTAAATTTTTCACCTAGAGACGATGTTTAAATGTTCAGAATAGCTTGGAATCGCGTGCTTAATTTCAGATTTAATATTTTATACTTTTAAGACATTCTCTGACACTACTTTCAGCCTTCGCAACTTGGTCAATTGTTTATTGTTAACCTTCGTTCAAAGGTTTTATATATCAAGACACTTCAATAATCTGAAAACAGAATTTCGAATGCCATTATACTATACCATATACTCATAATCAGTTTAACTTCCATATCGGCTTCGTTTTCAGTTGGTTTCATTGATCCAGCTACCAGGATACCACCAAATGCCTTGCATTTTTGTTCATGAAGTTCTGTCATTGACATTTGCTATCCTTTAGCAGTTTATGTGCATTTTGTTTACATTGTCATGCGAGTCTTTCAGCCTTAAAGGGGCGGAATGATGTAAATTATTTCTATGCTACTTCTGATGACATGTTTCAAGCTAGCAACAGTTATGAATGGTTTCTTCTCCACATAATAGACAACACCATACGGTTTTATGATTTTGTAGACACGTTAAAGACTACAAACAGGGCCACTATGTAATTTCCGCTAAAACCAAGACAGACTCAAGGTTTACCTGGGTAAATGAGAACATGTGGGCGCGGCTTATTTACCATTCCTCCCACTTCCAATATAAACTGTTTGTTCACCTGTGTTCGGCAGATGCCTCATGAACCACCTCCAGAACGCAAGCATGTTTACCTTGTGTACCTTGTGTCTCTGTTAGAATAAACCATGTGTTGGACATTTACCACCCTCCAACATTTACCACCAATAGAGTCCAGAACGACTAATTTCTAATCTAAACGTCTGTACTTTATATTTAAAGACATCTAACATGTGTATGCCATTATCTAATAATGCTAATTGTGTTTATAACATTGCTTTGGAGTTCACACATGCTTTTCTGTTGCTAGCCAGCTACATGCTGTGAGCTGTAAGCGTCACATTTTTTTTTACTACATAATGAACCACTGATTTTTGCCCTCAATGGCCTTCCCTTTCGAAATGAAACATTTCTTTGGCAGCAGAGACAATGTTGAACAATCGTTCTCCTGCCTTGTACGTTGCTGTAATACTTTCCGGGTGCATTCACACTACATGCGTCCATCCACGGATCTCATTGATTTTGCATGGGATGCTCTCGAAATGCATTGTGGGTCCGTCCATTCGGTCGGCTACATGGCCTGCGTCAAAAAGTTGAGAAATGTTCAACTTTTCCGGCAGCAACGGATCCGTCGGCCAATCAGATTGCGTTATACAAATATACGCAAGTACACTGTCCAATGAAAAACGCCTTTGTAATACAACCCGGGAAAACACATTGATAGGTCAAAAAGCCCAATCCGTCAACGGATGCATGTGAACGAGGCGTGAAGAGAAGGTCCTGCGTCGCTTCATCAAATGTTTGGTAGGGATGAAGACTGCCCAGTGCAGGGTATCAGGGTATGATTTCAACATATTAAAAAATTGAAAACTACATGTTAGGTTTTTTGGCAATTCGCATAATTAGCAGGGCTTTTCCGTGTATACCAGGCCATTGTTGTTCTAACCATTAGAACAACAATCATTTCAGCAGTCTTTTGAAAATGTTTTTCGTCTTCCTTATACTTTATTGATGCATTAACACTTACAAAAACGTACTGGCGGGTTACATTTTTCACGATTATCTAAAAACAACACTATTTCAGCTGGAATTTAACCGCTGAGATTTAAAAACATGCTTTTTAGACTGAAAGTTTGAGGATAGTGTTTCAACCCACGGCAACTTTGCGTTTCTTCGTCGTTCGTACCGACGTGTATTAGCGTTATAATTATCGACGAAAATAAAATGTGCCACACACCATGGGGTTATAATGAGAAGCTTAACCATCACTGCGAATGCGAATGCTCGAGGGGTCTCCGTAGTTACGGAATCGGATTACGGATCCGTAGTATACTTTGGCCTTTACGCCTCGTTTCCACATACGTACATTCTCGTATGCGATCCAACCGTCTCCGACCGAAAGTCCATTCATTCCTATGTGATTCTCCGTAATGTCAGTTTTTCCTCCGAGACTCCTCGCCTCCGTAAAATTTCTGTCCGTTATGTCCATTATATACGTTCAAAAAATTTCGCCGTCATTTTACGGAGATACCGTATGAAAGTTTTTATGTTTTTCACAAAAGATGCAAGTACCTGGCAGGCCAAACTCCTCGCCGATCTCTTTCCAAGCCTGGTTGGTTTTGTTTTTTTCTCTGTATATGTCGATCCTCATGTTCCAAAGTACCGGTCTCCTAAAAACGGCCGTTATCATACACTCCCCCATCTTTTGTCCGTAAATAAATTCATGTCCGTACGTAAAACACTAGCGTCTCCTTCCGTAAATTTACGGAAGCACGGATACGAAAAACATACGTATGGGGAAACGAGGCGTTACCCTCTTTCGTAGCAATCATCAAAATTTTACAACTTGTACAATTATGCCAGCATGAGTTTTTTTTCCCTCTTTATCAATGTAAAAAAACGATTTATTGTTTATAGTTCAGAATGAACATGTTTGTTTTTAATAAATTGTTTAAGCAACATATGAATATATTTTTTTAATTGACCTACATTGTGCAACTTGTAATGTTGGCTCGAAGAAAATATACCTATATTTTATCCAAAATGTGACATTTTCTGACACGTCAGAAAAGCAAATTTATACACACAATTGGGAGGAAAATACTAAGGTGTACGCAAAGTCTTTTCATAACAGTGTTTTTATTTTCAAAAGCAGCATGTGTTTACTAAAGCTTTGAATCATTTCGTATTTCAAATTGTTTAAAATGTACATAATTTAGACAATTTCACAAAAATAACATCCGTTCAATCTTTACTCAAAATCTACAAAAATGACTTCTTAGCCATTGACACATTCGTCAGTACAAAAATGGAATCTAAATCTGGAATTGTTGACATATTGTACATTACAAATTAAAGTTCTACATCAGAGGAAAGAAGATCAGGAGTGCAATATGTCTTCACACATTTTCTCCTTCTGTTTGCATCCGTCTTCTGCCATCAGGTGAACTTATATGTGAGATTGTCAAGGAAAGAATTCGTGGTCGTCGTCTCAAACAATATTTACATTTGAATTACACACACACACACACACACACACACACACACACACACACACACACACACACACACACACACACACACACACACACACACACACACACACACACACACACACACACACACACACTTTTTGAAAGGATATGAGACATAATCCAACTTCTGGGTGAGAACTCCAGTTAAGATGAACTCCGCGTTGTGTACATCTGAATGTGAGGGGAAGATAGAAAATCATTCAGATTGTGTGCATTTGATTGTGAATTGGGTTTTCTACTTGGCTATAACTGCTATAATCACTATCTAACCCTTTTATTTAAATTGTGATGATAATCAGATGGATAATATATGAAGACATTTAAGGTCTAATATATTTTCTTGTGTGTAATGATTTCTGAATCTCACCAATGTTCTTCAAGAAGAAGTCTCTACAAAGGTGAAGGTCATTTTCACAGGAAATAAGAAGAATCTCTGGAAGGTTCTGTAGAAAAATATAGAAGTAATATTATTCAATGAGGATGTTTGTGTCTAGCAAACATCCCAGGTTCTTTCAGCTGGAAATAACCAGCTTATGGCCAGCTAAAAAATAATAGCAGAACTAATAAAACGTAATGTTGCAAAATATCTTAAAATGTATCCCAGTTCTTTAAACAACTTCAATGCATACATCTGTGAAGATAATACACTATAACCACTAATAAATAAAAACGTATATTCAAAGTTTAGTCTGATATAAATTTAGTTTAATTTAATTATTCGTCTTATCGTACACTTGCGCGACACCCGCTTTGCAGCTACAACGTGGATCCTGTTTACAGTGTGTAAAGTTGTGAAGTTGCTTGTGATATTGATATCATTCATGACTTTCCCTTGCATGGGAACATGGATGGAGCCCCAGCCCATGAATCTTTATCTGACAGCCGTGCAATAAACGTGGATTCAACATCAGCGCCCTGCGTGTTGGTGTCTGGAGGAGCCCTGTAAAGCCACGGAGGAGGCATGTAGCATGGACATAGCTACAGCCGGCTTATGTGATTGGCCGCCACAGCGTGACATTGGGCTGCTTTTCTCCAAAAGTTTATTCTGTTTCAACTTTATCCGTTGCCAAGCTTTGTTTTTTTCTTCCGTTTCTTAAAATTCATGAATGATAAAGATTACAAGCAACTTCACGACTTTATACAAACATTGGCCGTCGAGCTATGTTTCTAAATCTGAGTCTGCCCTCGTTTCCGCCCCAATGGCTATACAATTTCCCATCTTCCTCTTAAAAAAAAAAATGTATGTAACTTCAGAATAATCTGGCCGGCCAGATATTATGTCTTGCGGACCAGTTGCCGACCCCTGGTGTAGGAGCATGGTGCAGCAGTGCCACTTTAACAGAACATCTGGTGGCGTTAAGCCTGCATAATTTCATATGTGCTATTTAAGGAGACTATCGTCTGAATTTACACTGAAACCAATCTGTCTGGATAGTCTCATATCAGCTAATAATACCTATCGACCAATATTCAACCAATAATTCATTACGGCAATCTCCTCCCTTTTGTATCTTTTGTGGTTGACTGCAGGGTTGTTGAACTAAACCTATACTTTCATACTGTATATCTTCATGGTTTTTGTTCTACACCTATACTTTTATACTGTACATCTTTATGGTTGTTGTACATGACATACTTATATACTGTACTCGACAGCAGTCAAAACCATTCCTTTGACGTCACACACTGAGATGATGGCAAGACGGCCATACCCGGAGAATAAAACAAACAACTTTAAAGATAAATGTGTTATTTTGATTAGAGTTTTTTTTACAGAACTATGAATTGAAGTGTTACCTCCTCTGATGTTTAATTGGTTCACCTAAATGAACAAATCTACAATGTGTTGTTCTTCTATACCAACCTTGTTCTGCTTGTGTTCCATGATCTTGCGATAGGAAGGCTGCTTAGGCAGTAGCTTTCCACCAGCGCTTTCCAAGATGGCCTTCAAGGTGCCGAGGCTTGGGCAGATCCCTGGGGTGATGTAGAAGTACTTCCCCTACAACCACAGGGAACAAACTTACGTAATGAAATGTAGAATCACAAACCATGTACCCATTTAAATAAAAAGGGAAAGCGTAATTTGCACCAGCCACTAATACGATATATATAGGGGTGTAAATCTCTGGTTTCATCACGATACGATATTAAGATCGATTCACGATCCGATATTTAACGATATCAAAAGTCTGCTGCGATACGATAAGATTCAGTGGCATGCGATCGATATGAGACGATATCATATGCTCATTTAACACAACCTCTTACATCAACTCATAAGAAACAACTTATTTATAATTTTATTATTTTATTTCTCTTCCAGATATTTAAATCAAAAGTAATCCATCTTTAATACAAATAATAAAGTGCCATATTGCATTTAAGTGTGAAAGGTTTTTTATGGCTTAACTTAAAGAGCCTGTAATGATCTTTCATTTTGAACATAGACCAGGCATTCCCAACCTATCTATGAGGATAGTTTTCTTCTAAAAACAAAACATCCCTCGGAATCATCTTCGCTGTTAAGATAAGCCGTTCATGTTGCCAGATTGGGCAAATTCCCGCCCAATTGGGCTACTTTTAATTACGTTAGGCTGGAAAAACGAGAAGGGTCCAGCTGCAGGCTTGGGCGTTCCCGTCATGACACAAAAACGCCCATCGGGCGTTCCCGTCATGACACAAAACGCCAATCAGGCGTTCCTGTAGCGTTTCATCGATCAATCAAGAAGAGGTGAGTGAGTTTCGCAAGGCATGCTGGGTATGCTACCCTTCCTTTTTTGGCGGTTTTACCTCGTAGTAACTTTCCAGAAAAACGAAAGGGGTATGATGAGAGATGTCAGTAAGTATGATATTGTTTATTTGACAACATTGGCTGTGAAGTATTCTCATTTAAATCACTGATTTAGCTGTGGTATCGTTGTCACAAGTATTTATATCGGATTCGAATTCGGATACAAGCATGGTTCGGTAGCAGCGAATGCTATGCTACCTCGTCCATAAACGTTGCATATACTATTCAGAAATCAGCAACGTTTAAGACGGTTTGTAGGTAGAGGGTAAAGTTTGCAGCGAAGGCTTTGCCGATTATTTTACTGTGAGGTTAACATTACCAAAGTACATTGTTAAGTTGGATGTTAAGGTGTCAGCTGGCACGGTAAGAGGCATGAAATCGCGGCCACTCTGCTTCGTTGTGGTGGCACACGCATCTTATTAAACTGCATGTAAACGTACTAGTACGTCTAAACTAACTAGATGTTACATGCAGGCATATCAGAGAATTCTGTCAGTTCGGTCGCGGCGCAACGAATGAATAAAGACGTTAGCACTCTGAACAACAGATGACAGATGTGCCCGAAGTTACTACTTTATTACCTCGTTGATGACCAACGTTTAGGAAAACATGTACTTTTAATTCACCCTTGGGTGAAATCGAAGCGTAGTGTGTACTGAATGCGTGTTGATGATGATGCATATGAATTGCAACTTACACGTCTTCCAAACCTTTTCAGTACCCTGGCACATGCTTTGTCCAATGGACCATGGAAGGGACTTTACTTGGCTGACGAGGTAAAACGTGTGGCTGGCGCACGATTCATTGCATCTAGTAGAGTAGCATTCACTGGTAGGCCTCTAGATTGTTTATTATGATTTAATGAAGTGTTCCTATGTGACGCTCATGGGCCCTGGTTGCTGCTAAATGCTTGTTGGAAGTGCATTGTGCACTTTTTGTATGTAGCTACAAAATTAGGGTGGATATCACTTTATAGGCATTATATACTAATAAGAATCATTGACAAATCACATTCCCCTTTTACCACCACAGGACGCACCTCAACAGTATCAGAGCAACAGCTGTGGGGTGTTTATGCTGATGGTGAGATGCATTATTTTCAGGAATGATGACTAGTTTGCAAAACAACTAACTCATTTGTATGTTAATTTCAGTACGCAATGTATTCTACCCTCAAAAGCAATATGATCAAGGTGAGTTCTTTCAAATCTCAATCAGATGTGTAGCATTAAATATAAGGCTTTTAATAATTTTGTCATCCTTACTGGAGGCTACAATTAACATGCATCATAGGTCATACACATTACTTTGTCTTCAGGTACTGCACTTACGGGAGGAGATGGCTACATCTTCACAATAATTTACACTGCCATAGTACACTGCTTAACAGTACTGTAACATGGATTTGTATCAGGCTATGAAGTCACTTAAAGCATAACTTTACTTTTCAGGGGGACATGCTCTCTATCAGGAGGTGGTGGTGTGGACAGCTGTTGGAGACCTTTATGCTTGAAAGGTTTATATACTGTGTCCATGTTGCTATTTACTTATTTTTGGTGCTCACGAAGATCGTAGCCAATACACTTGTCTCTCTGTCTCTAGCCCTGCAGAACTAGCTGGCATCTTCTCACCCTCTCCATCTCCCCATCTCAGTCACACCTTCCAATCACTAAGTATGTAATACCTTTCACTGCTATGTCCATACTTTTCTATTTACGTATATTCTCTCTTGCTCTTTCTCAGACTATTGATCGATCAGTGATTGCCTTTTTGTTTAATGGTGTGGATAGTTTTGGTCTGGTCTTGTGTGATTGAATTGAAGGTTGATTATAATCCCTGTTTCTCTCCCTCTCTCTCGCTCTCCTTCACTCTTTTTCGGCTCTCTCGCTTTCTCTAGCCCTGCAGGACTAGCTGGCACACCAAGCTCACCCTCTCCATCTCCCCATCTCAGCCACACGCTCCAATCTGGCACAACAGAGGACAGGCCATTCTTACCACCCGAAGTCCTTCAGCAAATTGTACAAGAGACGCTGAGACTGGACATGGCGATGCTTGGCGTGTACAACAGGGTTTCAAACACATTCCGAGAACTAATCAAGCCTCTCCATCCTTCCATATATATAAATGACAGTTCGGCAGGGGACATTAAGCTTAATAAAGACAATCTCATATACATAACGGTTAGAAAGATTTACAACAATGCAGGCTGTGGCAGTGGCCTTTCGCTACGCCTCAAAGGCTTCTCAAAAAAGAAGAATTGGCCAAGCGCACCTCTGGTACTGAGGCACGTTGCATATGGCAGGTTTGTCATAAAAGATGTCTGCCTAGCATAATGTTCTTTTATTACTCCTTTTTCATTTTATTTGGGACGTCATTTTTGCAATCCCTTTCATTTGTAAATGTACATACTACTGTAGTAAATGTATCTGCCCAGAAATGCTGGTATTTTATTACTCTTTCTTTTTTGTTTTTGTGACAAATGCTATACGATGTATAACATACATTTGTGCCTACGATGTATGTTGTAAGGTTAATTGTTACAGAGCAATTACTGTATTTTGTCTTTGTGGGAAAAGTAAGTGAACACTTGGAGTCAAATGGTCTACTGTTTGAGCCTTCATAGTGTCTGGTAACTGGATTTGAACTGCATAATGTCCCAAGTGTTACTTTAATCTATTCATTATTTAATTTGGGCATATTCTTAAACAACTATATGAAACATCTCACTTATACCTAATATCCTACCTATACTAACCCAGAAGATAATGAGCATGAGATCATGGAGCCTCCCTGTAATGATCGTGTTGCATCAAGTTTGATGCAAAGTTTGGGCCGAGATCCGACACATAAATGTAAGCTAACATTCTGTAGGCCTAGCTGACTAACGTACCCGTATTACGAGATCGAAGAAGAAGGGGGCGCTAACGTCAGTTCTATGCTGCCCATACTACTAGATCGACGAAGAAGAACGGGGCGTTCCAGCCTGCGTAAACGAGAACGCCCACCACACGAGAACGCCGGGGGGGGGCGTTTTAGTCTGTGTGAACGAGAACGCCCACGACACGGGAACGCCCATTTGTGTCTGCAGTCGGATGATATTGGGAAAAACTGAAACGAAATCTGCCCAATCTGGCAACACAAACCGAAACTAGACATCCTCACGCTCACACATGTATCTCGCTGTTGCTGCTTGCCTCGTTTAACCGGTGAACGGATCATGGATCCATTAAAGAAGGAACGGATAGGTGAGCGGCATGGCGCACTTGCACAGAAATAGTTTCACAAACACCTGCGCAAGGAGATTGTCAAAATTAATGTGTATAATACTCCGATATGCATCGATGTTTTGGCGTTGCATCGATGCAGTTGAATCGTTCACCAATAAATCGAAGTATGGTTACACCCCTTATAATAATAATCATATTATATTACTGTATTGACATCATATTTAAATTATGTTATTATTAACATATATTATGTTATTATTAACACAATATAAATAATTATAGTAATTATGGGAAGAAAAATGTTAAGCTTGTGTCAAAAAGCAACCTTTTTTAGTTGGGCAGCCTCCAAGTACTAGCCCAGCTTAAATAGAAAAGCTAGCAGTGACACACTTTCAGAGGACGGAGCTAGTGCATCGGACATAGTATCCAAATTACACAGACAAACCAATGTAATTCAAGTCATGACAAAGTCATGTTATTAAATTAAGCTCTTAGTAGACAGTGACATGATCACCTCAAGTGATAGTATACTGCGTGACACACAAATCACCATGCTGCACAGAAAGAGATGACAGCAGCTGGCACTTAGAATGCTAAGCTAGCACTGGTTATTATTTTGATTGAACACCTTTGAATGAGAAAAAAAAGAAAACCAACCTTAAAAAGTGGTGTACTGTGGGCTCTCTTCAGGGAATCGTCTAAACTGAAGTCAAACAGCACTTCGGCCTCCGCATCCCTTAGTATGTAGCTCTGCTCGTCTAGAATACGCAAAACAATCAATATCAGGACCAAAGGAGTAGAGAAACGGCATTAGCATACCATGAATGTGTAGTTATTGTTTGTGTGGTATATAACAGTGAAGATACTGAGTGATATGCAACATTATTATTTCACATAATTGTAGTTACACATCCAATGTTGATTTTAAGAAATGAACAAGCACATTTTTGTCATCAAATTACATTGGCAGTGAATATTTAAATTCCTATAATTTCATCTTATCCCAAAGTTGATTTGACCTGTACCAGCATTTTCAAACCATTAAGGCTGGTGCCATTCAGTGTATTTTAATTCCTTCCCGACTCTAGGGTGGGCGTCCCTACAGACCATCAGCCAACTTCAGCCCTGATCAGCGCCGGCAGTTAGCAGGGGTCTGCAGCCTGTTGGGCATGGGCCTTCAGGAACTGTATGTTGGTGGTCTAAAGTGGTCCTAACAAAGATATGTGTGCACAAAGCATTTACCTACAAACTTCTGACTCCTCCAGCTTTCTTCCAGCCATTCTGGTGTAACAATGTGCTTGACAACAGACATGGATGCTAGGAACTTGATGGTGCGCGTCACCCGGCCAGCTACCAGGTGGGTGGGTTTCTGGACACTGTCGGAGAGCTCACCCCCTAAGGCATGTACTCTCTGAAAGAGAATGTAGAGGTGAGCAACCACGGGGGCATTTCAGAAGGACATGAATAAGTAAGTTAATATAAGATTCAGCAATATGATAGAACTGGCAAGTTCTACATATTGCTCAATCTGCATATTAAGACTATGTTGAAACAAAGGACCATTCCAGGTTTTCATATTTAGGGTGTACCCCCTTGAGTTTAACCAGACCCCTTAAATATACTCAAAAAATGTAGTTGAGGCTTTCAATAGTTTACAGGAACCCATGTTTACCAGATATGGTAAAGATATGTCCATGCGCATTCTTTTTCGGACTTGTTTTTGTGGACAACAGAAAAATCACGTTGAAAGGGAAACTGAAACTGTACCTTAATGTACTGTTGCACCTGAATGGGCTCAAACCCTGTGAAAGTGACATGAGGTGTAGACTCGGGGGTGAGCTTCTGATTGGGTGATTGGATCTCCTCAAGCCTTAATACAGACAAAAAAATAAGGAAGTCTTCAATATCGTTCTGAGTTGTATGTTTAAAGGTCCCATGACATGCTATTTTATGTATTCTTTAATATAGGTATTAGTGGGCAACTTACACAGTTTTCAAAGACGTTCCCTAAATTCAGCCGTGGTGCAGTTACAGCCACTCCGAGCCAGTCGCACATTGAGCTTCCCCCAAATGCGCTGTTTCGGTGGGCGTGTCAAGGAGGAGGGTGGGGGTGTGGCCCTGAGCAGCTTGCAGCCACCATGCGCGCTGTTTACAGTGGATGTATCGCAATGGCGAGGCGCACACCCTTTAGCCGTGTTCTGTAAATATTCTAGAACACACGGGAGTCCTGGAGCTCTATATCTAAATATTATCATATAGCCTACACAGATATCTATATCATATAATATATATTATCACGGCCAAAAGCTGTGTGAGCCGATATTATGAATCTCCGACGTTCCTGGTTCTTCAACGTCCACATCAATGTGAATACACACACTGTAACGCAAGTGTTTCTTGTCGGTTCTTTTGACGTGTCTTGTATTTCCACAACGAGACTGTCGTGGGGGTTATCTGAGCCATGGTTGAGAAGGAATTGGGGGGAAAGGAACTTTGGTTTGACTCGCTGAAGTACATGAACTGCGACATGCCGCCGGTTGCCGCGAGGCACCATCGCCCGGCAGCGGGCAGCCGGCAGTTCAGTCGACTTCAGGTTGATGTGAAAGTGGAAGAACCAGAGACGTCGCAGAACCCGACAAAGTCGTTTGTGATTCATAATATCGTCTGGAGGCGCACACAATATGTTATATGATATAGATATCTATGTATTATATGATATTATTTAGATATAGAGCTCCAGGACTGTAACGCAAGTGTTGTACACTTCCTTGTTATTTGGATAACCGTTCTGCTGTTGGTGTGATGGCGCATAACACGAATGAATGAATTGGGGGGAAGGAACTTTGGCTTCAAGAACATGAACCACGACATGGAAGAGAAAGGGATTGTTGGCGGCGAATGGCTCCCGCTTGAGCCCCGCTGAGGGACCACCTCCGGAGGCGGAGGTGCATAAGCGCTGCCCGGCAAAGATCCCTTTCTCCTCCTTGTCGTGGTTCATGGTCTTGAGGGAGTCAAAGCCAAAGTTCCTTCCCCCCAATTCATTCTCAACCTTGGCTGAGATAACCCCCAATACGAGTCTCGTTGTAGAAATACCAGAGACGAGAGTCCGACGTGTTATGCGCCATCACACCAACAGCAGAACGGTTATCCAAATAACAAGGAAGTGTACAACACTTGCGTTACAGTCCTGGAGCTCTATATCTAAATAATATCATAATACATAGATATCTATATCATATAACATATTGTGTGCGCCTCCAGACGATATTATGAATCACAAACGACTTTGTCGGGTTCTGCGACGTCTCTGGTTCTTCCACTTTCACATCAACCTGAAGTCGACTGAACCGCGCGCTGCCTGCTGCCGGCTGCCCGCTGCCGGGCGATGGTGCCTTGCGGCAACCGGCGGCATGTCGCAGTTCATGTACTTCAGCGAGTCAAACCAAAGTTCCTTTCCCCCAATTCCTTCTCAACCATGGCTCAGATAACCCCCACGACAGTCTCGTTGTGGAAATACAAGACACGTCAAAGAACCGACAAGAAACACTTGCGTTACAGTGTGTGTATTCACACACACACACACACATGTGGCGCTCGCACGGTCGAGTCTCATTGGCGGGCCAACGTCTCTGGGCGGGCCAGGCAGAGTAAGGGGAGGAGCTGAGATTCCTGATGACGTCATGAGCACAGACATTCCAAATCAGCGCGCTTGAGCCTCCGTTTTTTCAAAGGCGAGCAGAACAGCTAGTGCTAGTTTTAGCCACTGGGGGACCATAGGCAGGCTAGGGGAACTCATATTTATGTTAGAAAACCTCCCAAAGTGAGATTTTCATGTCATGGGACCTTTAAGGAAATGGAAAAAAGGAAAAGGTGACTATGAATAGAACACAAGGTAAAAAGAGGCTTTCCAACCTTGCTTTTTTGCTTGGTGGCTGGGAGTCAGTCAACCTCTGTTTTTGAAGCAGCTTGAGGCTCTGAAAAGCAAGCGGACAGTTTGAGAACTCTTTAACCCTATGGTTTTTGTGACCTGCTCATTGGTTAAATAAGCGTGGTTCTGATATCCTGAAGCGCTAATGTAAAGACTCCACATTTTGGACATTGTGGACATACAACGACAGCAAGTATGTTTACATGCACTCCAATAATATTATTATTATTATCAGTTTCAGGGAACATCATGCAACTGAAACTGCAAAAAAGCATAATCGAAAATGTGGAACATACGTTGGTCTTAATCGCATTTAACACATTCAACAGTAGGATGAGGGAGAAGGAGTTGGACCGGTTTACTTTCACCAGCGCTTTCTCCCCCTTTTTTTTATGTAACGCTTTACATAAATTACCTTTATCATGGACCTGTTCGTCCAATGATTGAACGATCTTTGCACACAGGTGGGTTTGTTGTCAAATTCTTGGACTGAACGGGAATAGGAACCGCACCAAAAAATAAAGATTGTATTTTGGTCCGGAACAAAGCGAGCAAACTAAAAAGGACTTTCCTGGTGTGAATACGCCCTTGAGACATTGCCCGTATATTGCTACTACTTTTTTTATACTTCAAAACGTAATTAAGGAAGGATAGTTTTTAGTTCTCCTATCGCCTGCCTAAAGTGTAGTCATCTGTGCCCACAGTTTAGTCAAGGGATTTCAAAACTAGCATTCTCAGGAATATGGTTACACATATAATTTCAAAGCATTGATATGACACATTAGGGACTTATGATAGATAGTCTCAATCTCTAGGCTTGTAAACTTCTCAATTTGATTGGCCGTTTGATAGGGGTTTGACATTCACGAGCGCTGCTGAATGTAGTGCTTAAATTCTAGATTGAGGCAAAAACATGGTTTAATGTTTATATTGTGTTTGTTGTGTCAAGAGGATAGAGGAGTGGATTTTTGCATTTTGCGTTTGCACTTTATTTCCATTTTTTACTGTGTCCCAAATTCGACTGCATGATTATTGTCTTGTGTGTGCACAACATATTCAGTAGTGCACTTTGGTACACAGGTTTTTTTTTTTTTTTAAATACTAAAAGTAAAAAGAAAGATTGAAACTTCTACAAGGTGCCTGTAGATCTTAAGTATTGCAAAGAATAAAGCCAGGTCTACTTACCGCCAGTGCTTCTACAGAGACTTTGACTGGAGTCCGCCAGGCACCTGCATTAAGGAAAAACAAATGATAAAATCAACCGCATACAAAAGTTCACATTACGGAGAACAAGCAGCATACATGGATAGTATGCTACAATGGAAAGTAGCAGAATTTTTTAAAGCTAGCAAATTTCATCATAAGGAAGACGCTGGAGACTAGCTATGGAAGTAAATCTGTATCATCGAATTTTGAAAATAAAAAGCCATTGAATATTGACTGAATATTTATTCATTGAAATAACGTATCTGGATTTTTTGCCTCTGAACTTAACTCTTTAAATTTTCAACAAATAATTTTCACCTTTATTTTTCAAATTCAAATATTCAATGTTAAAGACATCAACTTAAACATTTTCCAATGTCCCCAATTCAACATGCTCAAGTCAGCAGCAAAATCCAATGTATGAAATTCTGTGTTAATATCCGGGGACCCAAGGAAGAGCAATTCGTACTAGATGCTAGATCGTGGTCAAGCAAGGAGTGCGAGTAGGTGTTACACCGAATTCTGCAACCCACCAAAAAGTGTGACCCCAGGGGCGCTGTCGCACATTTTCTGCAACATGGAAGAGTTTGAAACGTAGACAGGCATGAAGTAGGTCACGTGCACAAGCTTAAAACGTCACGTTTGTTTCGTCATAGATCACTCGGATTGGGGGTATTCGTTTTGTGACACCGGGCGCATGTTAAATGGCTGGAGCAAAACGGTTGATATGCTCTATGGTGGCATAATGAGCAACTCAGTGAGCAATACTGTTGGCTCTGCACTCTCATTCCACCGTACTGGTTATTAAATGTGCTTAATAAATACATTTGATTTGATTTGCATTCTAGAGACCAATACAATTGAAAGGGCGTTTAGTACGGTCCAACACCGTTGCTTCTCTCCCCATAAAAAGCTACAGTTAGTGTTCAATGACGTGGATTTACCTTTGAGAATATCCTATCATAGGCTACTGTGTAAAATGCTGTTTAGAATTAACGTTTGTATCAAGAAAGAAAGACCCATCATCAAAGCCGTTGTCGTTGAACATGGCTAAAACCACCTTTGCAAATGCCTTCCCGCATCAGAGTCAGGTATCGAACGAGTGACGCTATCTAGGATCGATTGCTCTTCCTTGGGTCTCCGGATGTTAACACTGTATTTCATACATAGAACTTTGCAGCCGACCTTGGCATGTTGAATATGGGGACATTGAAAATGTTTAAGTTGAAGTCTTTAACGTTGAATCATTGACGTTGAATATTTGATTTTGAATTTTTTTACATTGAAAAATAAAAGTGAAAATGATTTGTTTCAAATTTAAAGAGTTAAATTCAGAGGCAAAAAATCCAGATACGTTATTTCAATGCATAAGTATTCAGTGCATAAAATTCAATGGCTTTTTATTTTCAAAATCCGGTGACAGATTTACTTCCATACCAGGGGTCATAGATTATAGTTGGAAAAGGTGATCTAAGGATGCTTTCTCTCTTCTTTCACTTTTGACAATTGTTTATGATATTGCACAATTTATTTTCAACAAAAATATGAATGTATACATACCTAGTAGATTATGCACAAGCAGTTGGTTAGGCACCAGCGGTTCAGAGTGGTTATAGTTAGAGTAGCGACTGTGCTGGATCTGCCTTAGAGCATCAAAGTTCCCCAGCAGGATGTCACAAAGCCACTGAGCGTTGACACAGGGTATCTTCCACTCCTTGGCCTTCTCATACTTCAGTCCACTGGGGCTGGAGGACAGTGATTTGCATAGGGACAAGAGCATATTCAAGAAAAGAACCATAATGTACACTGTCCATTAACCTCTTCTTCCCGGGAGTGCCTGTATCTGGGCCCTGACCCCTCTTCCAAGGGAAAGACATCGGAAGGGATTTAAGAGAAATCAGTCATTTGACACAATCCTAGAAGATATTAGTCCAGGGGTTAATCTAAACCGGGAAAGAGGGGCGCTGCGCCTCCTTGTTTCAACCCAGCGCCTCCTTGTCGAAAAAAATAAATAAAATCAATGTACAGTGAAAAAAAAAAATAAAAAAAAAAAAAATAATAATAATAATAATAACTTAAAATCTCCGGGAATGGAGAGCGAGCGAGCAAGACCGCGCACAGGAGACAGACGTGCTCCTAACCGCGTTTGCATCTGTGTAGCGAGCGCGCAGCACAACAGAGAGGGATCTAGAAACTGTGCATGAGGCAGTGTGCACGTGAGCCTCAGGCGCCTCCTGATTGGCCTGGATCGGTAAGTCAACCAATCAGTTTACAGTGTAGGCGGGCTTTTATCTCTTCTCCCGAACCAAATTTATCAGTTCAGTGAATCTGAGAGTGTCTGAGAAGAAAGAAAATATAGCGTATATACGTGTTTTTTTTTCTATATACATTACTGTATGTAATGTTCTGCATCTATGGTAACTTAGCCATTTTGAGTAATTTGGCCTTACTATACGAGTCAACATACTGGTCCTTCACAAGCCTCAGAATGATCACATTTCTACCTCAAATTTTCAAAAGCTCCGCACCGCGGAAGGGGGGGTTCCCCCCCCTTCCACACCTTCGCCCCCGCTCGGTCGCTTTGCTCCCTCGCCATTGATGTTTTCCCCCTTGTGAATTTTTTCTAGAAAAACCCCTGTTAGTCTAGCATAGATGATTTTTTTTTACAATTATATGCATTAACAAATATTAGTCTATCATAACCATTGAAACCTAAATGAAACACAATTCCAGAGCAAAACAAACGTACAAGTAGGGAACGTACCGTTAAGCACAGAAACCCGTTACTTAACACGCCGCGGGGCTGAATTATTATTATACTTGTACTGTAGTATCGATAAGCTCCAATGTACCCGGTGCTGCTATCAGTATTTAGGAAGTTTAGGAAAGATGTTTTCTTTTAATTCAGGCTAGATAAATATTGCTAGTTATGTGAGAGGAAAAAAGAAACATGTGAAATCCTATGTTTTTGCCATCCTCCCCAAAACACTGTATGAATGTTCCACTTTGCTGCGAGCAGGTGTTATTAATTTCGTGCCATCTGAGTAACTTTTCTGAAGTACTTAGACGTCCCACCCAAGGTACACCAGCGACCTGGTTTGTGTAAACGTGTGGAGCTCTCTGGGCAGTGGTTGACTGCAGTGTCCGCAAAGAAGTTGTGTCGGTGTGTGTGGATGGAGAGCATAACATTCTGGATGAACCATTCTCTAAGCAGACAGACGGACACACATACAGACAGACAGAAATACTTTATGCATGACCAACTGCCCTGTTCAACTTACTCTTTGCAGACGAGGACCGTGTTGCTGCGGCAAAGGTAACCAGTGTATCGGGCTCCAGCCAGGTACGCCATTAGCTTTAGGTCGTCTCTGTCTGTATCCACGAAGCCCGTCAACGATATAATCTAACAGGGCATTAGAGTAGTGAGGTCTCAGAAAAGGGATACAGAACTAATAGTTTTAAAAACTGTTATACACGTCATTATCTTAAGTTTATTTACTTTTTACTTCATTTTTCAAATTAGGTTTCCCATTTTTCCATAAATGAAAGATTACAATTATTAACACAATGCATGTCATCGAAAAGAGTTCATCGCATAGTACAAATACAACATTTATTTAGTATTCGGCCAAGGATTCAGAAAATAATAACCATGCAAGCAAAAATCAGTGGCCCAGTCTCTAGAGACCCTCCCCTCAGACTTACATGTTGAGAGCAGGGTTTAGCTCCTGGAGGAAAGGCAAATGGAAGGTGCAATGTTCTGTGAGGGGGAACCATCCTCTTCTTCTTCAGAATGGTGTTGAGCCAGTGGGCTGTCACACAGCGCTTCCCCTCTCTTAGTGCCTGGCATTGATGGGGTAGTGTGAGTGTCATTAACCGTCAACCACTCAACACATACAAGTATCAATAGAAAATTAGCCATTTTAGAAGTTCAAATGTCCAAGAACTTACCTGGACATACATGCTGCTCACTTGGCTTTCACAGAGCAGATGTGTGCTACGACTATTAAGAGAAGAGTCAACGGTCCCCCCACAAGCCTGGATAACCTAGGAAACATTTTTTTTTGGATTATATATTTTTTTTAGAGCCAATGCAATCTATTCCTTCATGTTGCTCCATCTGTTTTTGAACCTCTACTGCTACAAGCGTCACCAAACTACCAGACAACCACTGCAAAGATCTATTTTATAGCCGGAAGACCCTTTCTCACATGCTTGTCCTAGATTTCGTGCTTTGGGTCATTTTTGAATCGATACATATATCACATGCTAGTAACAATTCCGGATCACTGCTGGTACCTCCGTGTTATGAAATAATGCAGTAACTTAGCCAGGAGAAGTCCATCCAACGTAACACTTTCACATAGAGCGATGGCTATACGTGAACCGATCAGAAGACTCCGCTGAGGATGTATTTGAATCAAAACTGTTTATCCTAACGTGGCAAACCTTTTGCGATAATGGGACCTGGACAGATTCTGAAATAAGGGAGCTCCTTTCAATACGCAGCTGACATCTTTAAGTGTTGCATTACCACCATCTGCTGGACTGTCCCTTGGCTCATCTATTCCGGCATTGTTATTTCATGTGTGAAAGGGTGCAAGACTCAAATGTTCTTAAAAAGATATGCGTATGAATACTGAACATCACTAGCAGCCCCGGAAAGGTTATCCCAGTGATAACCTTGGAACAATATGGGGAAGGGGCTGTTATATTGACAGAATACTGAATATTTCTAAAAACTAGGGATGGGTGTGAGGAATCGATTACTCGAGTACTCCTCGTTACAAATGAACTCGGTTGGTGGACAGGCAAACTCGAGTTTGCATATACACACACAAACAAAGTTTTCTGAAGCAAATGTATACATTTTCTGTCTGCGCCACTAACGCATGACGTGGGCACAAAGAAAATTAAATGCATCCATTTCCATGGCGCGTTCCGTGCCGTGTGCAGGCACGCAAGAATTCTAAAAGTTAAGAGATGGCGGTTAAAGCAAACCGCAGCGAAGAATTGAAATACTTGAAATAGGAGATCATAAGGTGAAATGTAAAATATGCCAAGCGAAATCGAGCTACCAGAAAGTACTATGCGGCAACATATGCTCCTGAAACACAACGGTGAGTTCGGGAAAGCAGACCCGCAGCAACGGTGAAAGTGAAAGTGTGTCGGCTATTTTCACCGCCGCAAGACGCCGCTGTAATCCCGGGCGTGTAGAGAAGATCACAACGCTGAGTATTTCCATAGTCCATTTGCTGCCGTTTTATTTGCAGCTTTAAGCATTTATTTGCAATGGTTAGGCTACTTGTTTCGTTTTTTTTAAACTGTTACAGGCCTTGGTTCGACGTGAGTTAAATTGTGAGACGCATATTTATTTTTGTAAGGAAAATGTGTTTTGAACGTTTGCAAAAATAAATAATGAATACTCTGTTAACTGACTGTTTTGATGGAGAATAAGCATTACATGTTTGGTTGGTAATATTGCCGTTCATCATCAGGCCTATTCCTGCTGCAGATGCGTTGCATTCTAAAAATAGATTTGATTTAACGAGTACTCGATTGATCCTCGAGGAATTCCTTCGATCACTCGAGTTTGGAATTTACTACTCGTGCCCATCCCTACTAAAAACATTTCTAAAATTACACACATACCCTCTTCCATGTTGCAAGAAGCTGTTTGTCAGCCATCTGTTCAGGATAGTCGGCAATCGCAAACACACAACCTAGAAGGAAGCCATCCTCTGGAACTGAAAGTAAAGAGCAGGAATAGTAAGGCACCAGCTACAACACAGACTCATTCTTACAGTTTTCAGCCATTATTAGGATACATTTGTAATAGCTTAGCATGGTCTGTGTTAAACTAGAGTTGCATTAGAGTTTTACTCACTCTCTTGGCCTGGCTCATGTCCAAACAACTGGGATATCTGCGGTGGCTGCTGCTGAGGCGGCAACGATGTTTGGAGTGGCTGTTGTTGTGAATGTTGCTGCTGCGGCTGGTGGTGCTGTTGGTTCTGGTGCTGCAGAGCTTGTTGATTCTGCAGATGTTGATGCTGTTGAATTTGCTGTATGTGATGCTGCTGCTGCTGCATTTGCTGTTGCTGTAGGAAGTGATGCTGCTGCTGCTGCAGTTGTTGCTGGTGTAACTGTTTCTGCTGTTGGTTCTGCTGCTGCTGCTGCTGCTGCTGCTGTAGCATCTGCATACGTTGCTGCTGCTGAAATTGCTGAAGTTGTTGCTGCAGCGCTTGTTGCTGCTGCAGCTGCTGAAGTCCAGGCCGCATCAACTGCTGAGGACGCAGGTGCTGCTGGGAGAAGGCATGCTGCTGCTGTTGTTGTTGTTGTTGTTGTTGTTGTTGTTGTTGCTGCTGCTGCTGCTGCTGCTGCTGTTGCTGCTGCTGCTGCTGCTGTTGAGTAAATAACTGTTGTTGATGGATCTGCTGTGACTGTTGCAGAAACGGTTGTTGCTGTTGGGGCAATTGTGAAAACCCTTGCTGCACAACCTGTGGAAGTTGAGGCTGGTGCGGTTGATGATGTGGAAGCTGCATCATCTGGTGTTGCTGCTTCAGGTGTAACATAGGATTCTGCTGTTGCTGTGGCAACTGTTGATGGTGCTGTTGCGGCGCGACATGATGTGATTGCTGCTGCTGTAACAACTGTTGTTGCAGCTCAGCTGTCAGAGGAGCACTAGGCACCTTTGATTGGTGGAAAAGTAGAGAATTGTTGCTGTTGGGGGTGGAACCCTGGCTCCGATTGGTTTGCTGGTCTGATGGCTTTGCCTGAGCACCAGTCAGATTCTGAATGAAAAAAAATAGAAAGCAGAAAATGCAGTACAGCCAATATATTCAGCTTTCAGGAAAAAAAACATTAATAGCAGGAACCAGAAGTTATTTAGACCTGCTGCTAGTTAGTTCGAAGGCTAGTTTTGCTTTAGTTAAAACCCAGCTGGTATCGGTCCAAATTTAGTTCATAGGTAGACCTCAACCAGCATCTGTTAAATCATCCCCATGAAGTTGATTCGATACAAATAACAATATGGCACCATCAAGAACATGTACAGTTATTTGTTTGGAACATCCATTTCCAAACATAGAATTCAGCACCTAATAATAGTGCTGCCGCGTTTAGTTGACGTAAACGACCATGAAAATTAGTCAACGGCAATTTTTTTAGTAACTATTGACCGCTTATTTATTTTTGTTTTCCCGCCTCAAACGGCTCACTGTTATTCAGTGGCCTCCATCCACCGGGGAATCTGAGTCCAGATTCAACCGCGACATGGAGGAGAAAGGGATTGTTGCCGTTTGCGGACTGGACTCCCGCCGGGGATCCAGCAGCGGTGCCCCGGCTGCGGGGCTGCGGAGCCCCAGGGATGTTACATTAATTAAAAATAAATGTAACATCCAACAACAATGCTAAGTAGGTTTGAAGAGGCCTTGTAACATATTATAGCTGTCTGTGTGATGTCTAGTCTCTTTACTTGGCCCAATCAAACATTGTCGATGCCCAACGACATCATTCACTGAATAACAAAAATGCAATTCATTGAGGGTGGGGAAACCGAAACACATTTAAACAGTGTTTTCAAGTAGTTTATATGAAAATAAGGAAACGGCGGGAGTCTGCATGGATCTGTAAAGATTGCAAGTTGGCTAAATTTGCGCCAACTCAGCTGTTTGAGATTGATGGTCCTACTCGTCCCTTTTTCCCGTTAGACCGATATTTAGAATTATATTATAATATATAACTTATATTTCACGAGGGGAACATAAAAATAGACTGATGTGTAATCGACACAATGGCAAAAAAGGATCTGGACGATTATAATCAAATGATCCCGTTGAGCTTTGCTAGGTTAATGCAGCTCACAGAGCTAGCTTATCTTGTTTTGGATGCAATTTATTTGCGTGATTGCACAAGGACATAAATTAACACAACTTTAAGTCAAGAACTGTCTAATGTTCATTGCAGATTATTCTTGTTGAACAGAGATACCTGATATCCTCAACACGTTACCATCCCCAGTCACTTCCAGCAGTTAACCATGCTAGAACCACAGTTGGCCTTCTGCTTCCGACTTCGGATTAGAACGTGAATATTTCCTTCATAAACATCCATTACTTTAAACATCGGTTATCATGTAATGTTACTGTTGGATATAGCCTCTGAATCTAGCGCTCCGGTCAAAATTTTTATGAAATTATTTAATCACGAATCACTGAAGAATCTGAGTCAACCTGTAAATTCGGACTCGGGGGGCTTATAATAATGTCATCTAATATACATTATACAACGGGGGGCCTAAATCCAGCGATCTGATTTGTTCCTAACTGTTGTATAATGAGCGTATACATAACTGCTATGACGCCCGATCATTTTGTGAAAGTTTGCATATCACTCCGCGCCTGGAAGTAGAAACAGTTACAAAGTAAAACATATGTTGGATGATGGAGAGGGTGTAAATGTTGTTACTCCGGGAGTGAGCAATGCGATGGAGACTAACGAAAGCTTAGGCACACGGCGAGTGAACTGCTCCATAGGATAAATTGCCGGCGAACCGCTCTAGCCGAGCCTTCTCTCGGAGGGACGCTAAAGTGTGTTGCATAGCGACCGTCGTGCATTTTCAAGGCAGCCAGGAGGGACTACTTTTTTGTATTCTTTAATAAAACGGCTACTTTGACTTTCTTGGTTTCTTTTTAAATGTAGTGTGTCTATGACTTTCGTTTCGCCATAATAGTAACCGTTGTATAAAAGCAATAGATCACTTCAGTCAGTGGTATGTGCTCATTATACCACTCTGAAGTGGTATATACCTCTCGCCGGCCCTCCGCAGCGCGTCGGGGCCGGACAACGCCCCTTAACAGTGGTATAATGAGCACATACCACAGCCTGTCATGATCTATTACTTAATTATATGACAGGGGTCGGCAATTTGGCGGGCCATATCTGGCCCGCCAAATTATTCAAAAGTTATATTTTTTTTTTTATATTGGATATATATATATATATATATATATATATATATATATATATATTATGTTAGCTTAAATGTAAAGGCACGGATACAGTGAACTTTTTTTCTTTCACAACCGTTTTAAATGTATCAAATCCTGCTACTACTCCTGGAAGGTTAGAGACAAACCGGTCACGCCTGACTGTGACGAGTGTGTCACGGTCATTGGAAAGTTATGCAATAGTTATTGGAAACTATGCAATATTAAATTAAACGGAACCCCCTCTATAGGCCTATATACAACAACCATGGCGACCAGACATTGGGCCTACGTATTTTTGTGTGATACTGCACGTAGAGAAAAGGCAGGAGCTGTTGACAAAAGTCCACAAAAGATTTAAGACGCCAAGCTCTGAGACTTTGCTGTTTAACGCAAGTCGAGTCTCTGGTGAGGCTATTCCGCATATAGCTCTTCTAATTAGGGGTGGGTAAAAAAATCGATACGGCAATATATCGCGATACTTTGCTGGCCGATAAAATATCGATTTGTTAAACTCCAAATATCGATACTTTGTTGTTAAAGGGGTAGTTCGGAATTTTGGACATAGGGCCTGATTCCGAAGTGAGCATTGGTATTCTATATCACTGGAGACAGTTTTCAACACATTTCATTCAGTCCTTCTAGTTGCAGAGTTCGCTCGTGCTAGGCTAGCGCACGTCAACGGGCAAAATATAACCAACCTTGCATTGCATTGCATTTTGAGGGAATTGCGGGGTCTCAGCAGCAGTGTTTATATTCCTGTACGTAGGCTACGGAAGCGGCGGACTGATACCTAGGTTACCTGCCGCTGTCATTGCTACAAACGCAGAGTACAGTGAACGAAGGAATTATACAAGCGTATTCAATTAACAAGATATGGCCACGTTAGGAGGAGTTAGCGATGCATCTGCTTTTGAAGACGATTATGAGGAATGTGTTGTATCCAACGAACCGTACATGTACGAGCCGGTGTTTTGATGTCAAAGCCAGCAGCAACAAGCCACAGTTGAGTCCTTTCTGGATCTCGCACTGGAAATTGGTGGAAACTTTGTGGTGCCCATCTGTACCGTTTATTTCTACAATTTCTAAAAGCACACTGAACCATCATGTTGCCTAGTTGTTCAATTGCGCTTCTGTCCCACGCTTCTCTGTTTACGTTCTTCTGTCGTGATTCGGTTACAAACCTAACCAGCGCATAGTAGAATTCCGCTTCTGCTGAGAAAGTAGTCCCTCGATGATTCATGCGATGCAAGGTTAGTTTTATTTCTAACATTATTCTATCAACACAGACATTTAAATCTATAGTCTGGCGTTATAATTGATTTACCTCGGGTGTCCTGTGGAGTGGGTAAGACTCAACCTCAACCGAGCCAGATGACGCTGCACAACTTTTTGCCCTCCACCTCACCTCGCGCACAGCGCATAACAGAGGCGATTGTGCACTTTATCTGTAAGGATTTACGCCCTTATAGCGTCGTTGATAATGCTGGATTCAGGTGGATGCTGCACACTTTAGAGCCACGTTACAAGATACCACAACGAGGGTTACATGGTGGACACAGCTGTACCCGCGATGTATGAAGAGGTGAAGAAAGCGGTTAAAACATCCCTTGGCGCTGCGCAACGGGTTGCATTGACCTGCGACGGATGGAGCTCCAGAGCCACACAGTCGTATGTGACCATAACGTCCCACTACATCTCCGACGACTGGGAAATGGTTACGCATGTTTTGCAAACGAGGGCAATGCATGAGAGCCACACCGGCAGTAACATCGCGGATTTGCTGAAGAGGGCCGTGGACGAATGGGGCATTCAGAATAAGGAGCCAGCCATTGTCAACGACAACGCCAGAAACATGACCAGCGCAGCAGAGCTAGTCGGTATGCCGCATTTTAAATGCTTCGCGCATACACTAAATTTGTCTTTTCAGCGCGCACTGAAGTTGCCAGCAGTCCAGTTTACTTTATTATTTATTTTGATTAGAGGAACAAAAGGGCTATTCTGCACTTTATTTTCTTATACTTTTTTACTGCATGCACATAGGTATTTTATTTTCATTTGAACTTCAGTTCAGATTTCATACTGTGAAAAACTACTGTGCACTTTATTTCAGTTTTCGGCTCAGTGTTTCAGCTGTAAGAAATAAAACAAAAATTATTTCATTAATTGAAATAAAAAATAGCTGTTATGAATGAAATGGTTTTGACTCAATTTGTCCTCTGATCAATATAATCTGAAATACATAAACTCTTTAAATCGCAATATCGTGATATGTATCGTATCGTGACCCAAGTATCGGGATACGTATCGTATCGTGAGGTTCATGCCAATACCCACCCCTACTTCTAATGGTGAGTAGGTTAGGAACAGAGTTTTGTGCGTGTGCGCAGTCAATCAGTGGTGTGTGTGTGTGTGTGTGTGTGTGTGTGTGTGTGTGTGTGTGTGTGTGTATGTGTGGCAGTCAGCACCCGCCGTGGTGTGTGTGTGCTGTGTTGTGTGAAGTGTTTTAAGAGTGGTTGGCTGCTTCTTTAGGTGCGCACTACTGCCTTCTCATCAGCATAAGGCCTTTCTACACTACCATGCCGGTTCGGTCGAGGCTTGGCACGCCCTGCGATTTCACCGTCTTATCTCAAGTTTCCTGTGTATAACCGAGGGGGTAAAAACCCCTGTTCGTCACGGCGTGGGATTTCTTGGTACACTGGAGAAGGCGGGGCTGCGCACGGCGTCTAGACCTCTTTAGAATAATTTGCATATTCCCGAATGTTGTTTTTTTTTATTATGAATGAAGATACCCTCATGCAAGAATTTAGTTGAAATTAATATCTACAATATTAATATTTGATATGAAAAATCAATGGTGCAAAAATGCTAAACTCAACCACTCCAAACCTGAACAGCTTATACATTTCTAATTAAATAGGTATATGTAGACCGGAAGTAAGGAGGTCCACATAAAGTTATGTCAACTCTTGACATTATTGGCCTTAAATGTGGTATACCCATCAAGGAACTACCCATTAGGTCATATGTTTCAATAGCTAACTCAATTATTTTTTACAATGGAAGTCCAAGCGGAAAATACACCGACTTCAACCATTCAGCCTTGGCGACAGAGCCTTCTCCAGGGCAGCTCCCAGGCTCTGGAACACCCTCCCCCAACATATCCGTGACTCCGAGTCCCTCACCATCTTCCAGTCCAACCTCAAGACCCATCTCTTCTCCTTCGCCTACCCCTAGATCACCCACCAACCCAAGCCATCAACTTTACATTTCCTTTTGTTTGTTTATTATTGTGCTCCTATGTAAAGCGCTTGGAGTGTGAGAAAAGTGCTATATGAATTTATTATTATTATTATTCCGAGGGTGAAAACCTCAGTGTTGTCAAAGTTGGTACACTTATAGAAACAGCACTTAAGCAGGTCTCTAAAAGTAAAGGGACCTATTTGGCGGCAGGGAGCGGCATAACTCTGTGGCATTATGAATGTCAGCATGCTGACGGAATCTTGCGCACAAGACGAGTTGGCTTGCTACTAAGCGCATTCTCTTTCTTCATTTTTCGGTCAATCACTTAAGGCATATTAATGGCATTTTACCATATCTACCAAGCTCACCATACCTTCACATATGAAAGACTTCTCTTTCTCAGAATGTAGTTGAATCTGCCCTTGGGATAATTAATGCCTTGACCTCAACAAGACATGCTGAAAGAAATTCAATGATGTTTACTATGATTTAATCATCAAGCCATGGCCACCATGCTCAGCATATTGTAGGAACCAGTCATCTTTCCTTGCAACTATATACATTATTAGGTATTCACAGTATCTTTGGATACCTATTATTATTGTAGGGTTTGGGTAACATTTATATATTTTATATTTGTAGTAGGGATGGGCGTGAGGAATCGATTACTCGAGTAATCCTCGTTACAAATTAACTCGGATGGTGGACAGGCAAACTCAAGTTTGCATATACACACAAACAAAGTTTTCTGAAGCAAATGTATCAATTTTATGTGCGGCGCCACTAACGCATGCCGTGGGCACAAAGCAAATGAAAAGTAAAAAATGTCTGTGTGGCGCGTGACGTGCCGTGTGCAGGCACGCCAGACTCCAAAAAGTTAAGAGATGGCGGTTAAAGCAAAGCGCAGCGAAGAATTGAAATACTTTAAAGAAATAGGAGATCATAAGGGGGAAATGTAAAATATGCCAAGCGAAATCGAGCTACCAGAGTACAAGTACTATGCGGCAACATATACTCCTGAAACACAACGGTGAGTTCGGGAAAGCAGACCCGCAGCAACCAAGTGTGTCGGCTATTTTCACCGCCGCAAGACACAGCTTTAATCCCGGACGTGTAGAGAAGATCACAACGCTGAGTATTTCCATAGTCAATTTGCTGCCGTTTTATTTGCAGCTTTAAATGATTTGCAATGGTTAGGCTACTTGTTTCGTTTTTGTTTTTTTTAAACCGTTACAGGCCTTGGTTCGACGTGATTTAAATTGTGAGACGCATTTTTATTTTTGGAAGGAAAATGTTTTTTGAAGGTTTGCAAAAATAAATAATGAATACTCTGATAACTCTGACTAGTTTTGATGGAGAATAAGCATTACATGTTTGGTTGGCAATATTGCCATTCATCATTAGGCCTATTCCTGCTGCAGATGCGTTGCATTCTAAAAATAGATTCGATTAAACGAGTACTCGATTGATCCTCGAGGAATTCCTTCGATCACTCGAGTTTGGAATTTACTACTCCTGCCCATCCCTAATTTGTAGTTTAGTTTCTTTGCCGTTTCAAAGATGTCATCAGGTATCGGCAATATTGGATTGAGTGAAGACATTTTACAGCCCAAGTGAGACCAAAATAACTTTCAAAATGACATACAAACAATGCTCACATGTTCAAAAGGTAAAGGGCATCAACCAAACGCTGACAACACAACACAACAGCAGTAGTTGAGGTTGTTAATTATTACTTACATGGGGGGCTGTCGTGGGTCGGCTGGCTTGCTGCATATCAGAGTTGTTGGTGATATTCCGTAGAGTTCTTGCTGCCGGACTCCATTCTGGGACCGCCTCTGAACCTGAAACTACCCCTTCCATGAAGAGATAGAAAAAAAAATTTTTTTTGAGGATTCATTTTATTATTGAACAACTACACTGTTCTCGGTCAATCCAAAATGTTCATTAACCTAAACCTGAATTTTTAAGAAAGTAAAAGTGAGGATTTGTCTTAAGAGAATATTTATATATGTGCACAATTATTAGGCAACTATCAGTCTGCAGAATTATCAGGCAACTAAATGAAAAAACGAACATCTTCCCCTCTCACTTGTTTTTTTTCATCTGTTGTGAGAATAAAACTTTTTACAAACTTTTTAGAAATTTACAAATAAACATTTCTGACATGTCAAAAAAAGAATATGTGACCAATATAGCCACCCTTCTTTTCAATAACTGTCACAAGCCTTCCATTCATGGATTTTCTATCTGTTGACGATCAACTTTTTGTGCAGCAGCAACCACAGCCTCCCAGACCCTGTTCAGAGAGGTGTACTGTTTTCCTTCACTGTAAATCTTCTGTTTAAGCAGGGCCCACAGGTACTCAATAGGGTTTAGGTCAGGTGAGGAAGGGGGCCATGTCATTATTTTTTTTAATCCTTAAGGCCTTTACAGGCTAGCCATGCAGTGGAGTACTTTGATGCATGCAATGGAGCATTGTCCTGCATAAAAATCATGGTTTTCTTGAAAGATGCAGACTTTTTCCTGTACCACTGCTTGAAGAAAGTGTCTTCTAAAAACTGGCTGCAGGTTTGGGAGTTGATTTTGAGGCCGTCTTCAATCCGAAAAGGTCCAACTAGCTCATCTTTAATAATACCAGCCAATACCAGTACCCCACCTCCACCTTGCAGGCATCTGAGTCGAAGTGGAACTCTGTGTCCGTTTCTGATCCAGCCACAGGCCCATCCATCTGGTCCATCAAGAGTCACTCTCATCATTCCATAAAACCTTTGAAAAATCTGTGGGTTCGATGTTTGATTCTTCTCATATCTTTGGCAGTTGATTTGCGTCTTTTCTTCTCAATACGTTTCTTGCGACCCTGTTGGCTATTTGCAACAAAACGCCTGATGGTTCTGTGGTCACGCCCCAATATCTTAGCAATTACTTTGCTGCATCCCTCTGAAAGAATTTAAAAATTGTGACTTTTCAGAGTCCGTTAAATCTCTTTTTTGGCCCATTTTGCCTGAGGAAGAGAAGCTGTCTAATAATTATGCACACCTTGATATAGTGTTGATCTCCTTAGGCCACACCCTCACTCATTACGCAAATACACACTGGTATGCTTAAATCCAATAAGCACTCAGGTTTATACAGCTTGATGTTGGAAAATATGCATACAAATTATGATAAGGCCAAAATACTCACTTGCCATGTAAGCACCACTCTATAACAACCCTAGCAAATCTTAAATTCCAGGTAGAACAGTCTCAGCTTCTACTGGACCACAGAAACTCTCGAAATATATAAGGGCAAAGTACTAAAATGTATGAGAATTTTGCCACCCATTTCTAAAAGGTTTATGCTGGAAAGAATCATAAACCAGATAAAGTGTGTCTTGGGGTCACATTTTTTCCATTTACTTCAGCAAGTTATTCTCAAATTGTGTTCACTACCTTAGAAACATTACAGAAACATGTAACATTCTACGTAAACCATGAACGCAGTTCTCCTCAAAAATATATTTAAAGTATATATTTCTGAAACCGTGGTGGAAACAGGTGAGTTGCAAGTAACTTGTCGTGTCCAGCAATCTCAAACTGGACGCGAGAGGCACAAAATGTGTCCAAGTTACCGTGGGTCTAGCAGCCTTAACTGGTAGTACCTATCCAGAATCATTCCTCTTCTTGCCCTGCCTTATAGCCATTCATTCGGCTTTCTTAGGTTTCGGTTTAAATCTCTAGAGCCAACGCAGATGTCTCAAAGGGTTCCCCGCTTAAGATCTCGATGGATCAATCAAGTCATGTTCTTGACTTGTGCCGATTAACATCTTCATGCTTTAGAGCTGTCAATCTTCCTCTATAATCCCATTTATTGTAACAACAATGTAACAATAACATTTATTGATAATCATCAATACACACTGCAAAGAAATCAGAAACCCCGATAAAAGCCGAACCCGGGCCACATACAGACCTTGCTGTGTAGATTGACTGAGTGGAGCAGCGGCAGAAGATCCATCCACTGCAGCGGCGTTCTCAGGCACAGAAGGAGCAGTGGTTCCCAGGCTGACGAGCCCTTGGCCTGAGGGGGGGGGCGGGTCTTTGTTCCCAGCTGGCGCTCCGCGTCTTCTGGTTGCGTTGGTGGCCGCGATCGCCGAAGGAGCGACCACTTGTGTCCAGTTGAGGTTGCGCCCCTCCTTTTCCGCGGGGGAGTCGTCGTCTGAGTCGTCGAACATGCGCTCACTCCCGCGCTCCGGCTTACGTGATGAAGCGAAAGTGATGGAGGAAAGCTTTTTGGGGCCTGGACGTCGGCGGGGGCTGTCGGGAGAATCAGCACAGGACGAGGCAGTGCTGGAAGGGCGTGAGGGCCGCGGGCTGTTGCTTCCATCAGAACGGGACCGCTGGTCGTATGACTCATCACTCTCCCCTTCATCCTCAAGCTCCATATAGGTGAGGCGGGGGTGATAGAATAATTCATCCTTTCTGGTGTTGCCTTTAGAAATTAAGCAAAGCGACATATTTATCTTCTTGGTGTAACCAAAGTTAACAAAATACATTATTATAATTCATCATTTGAAATTACCTTTAACAGAATCGATGATCCAGTCTGGGGTAACAATCTTAATGTAAGGATGCTTCAGAGCACACTCAAATTTGGGCTGGAAGTAAGAACAACAAAACACAACAAGAAAACATTGTTAATGTCAGACAGAACTGGTTCCAAAATAAGTCGATGCCGGGAAACCGCTGAATTCTGTGGCGGCTTAGGAGTGGGTATAAAATGTAATTATAAAAGTCTAATAGTCTAATGACCCGTTTCCTTTCATAAATAGTCCTCCATAAGTACTTTCACATAAAATACCATTGTCTGACTTGAAATAAAGCATTGCATGCTCCTTCAAAAGACAAACTTGCAGAAACATCTTCATGTTACAGATAAATATAGTGCCATGTTTCATAAAAATAAAAACACTTTCAGTGCAAAGCTGTATGCAGTTTAGGGATGTTAATGATTCATCGTCGATGAACAATTTATTGCATGTAGAGTATGATTGATCAAACTTATAAACACAAGGCTTCGTCAATGAAATTATTTTAATAAATGTTATCTGCCTGAAAACAAACTACAACAGCCATTATGGTTTAAAACTACGGAGCAAGGGAGGGGACGTAGACTTTACTTATCTATAATCATGGGGCTGATGGTTTTAGTTTTATTGTGAGCTATGGCGCCAAAGAGGTCCTTAACCCATTGGCGCCGGATGCTGCGTAGCGCAGCATAGCCCCTCCTGCCGGTTGCTGCGTAGCGCAACATAGGCTTTCCTGCCGGTTGCTGCGTAGCGCAGCATTTTGTACAAGTGCTGTTTTCATGACGAATGCAGCATATAACTCACTCTGGTTGGTTAAAAATACACATGGGGTGGGTCTTAAGGCTTTGGTAAAGATCAGGAGACCACCAAAACGAACTTTGGTTGGCTGAAAATCACGTCAATCAATCATATAGCCACGCGATATTCTATGTTTGTTTTTAGCGACGCGTCTAGCTGGCGACCGAGAAGTAGCAATGAACATGGAGGATTTTGATAGCGATGGCAGTGATATTGTCATAGAATTCAAGGGATTTGAGTATGAGAATGAGGACGAGAATGATTTTGTGCCGGTTGATCCACTGGATCGGATTCCAACGAATCGGTACGCGCAACAGGTACGAGCTCAGACCCCCGCGACCTCAAGTGGACCCCGGTCCCGAAAACAGAAATGAAAACATTCCTCGGGCTGTGTCTTTGCTTTGGAATTTTAAAGCTACCAGCACGCCGCGATTACTGGAGGCAAACTAAGTGGCTCTACCAAACAAATGTCAAGGGACCGTTTCGACATGATCTGGAGGTAAATATTTATGTTTTCTTTTCTTGTGCTCTCTTCCGAGTTCCATTCTCTTCTCTTAGAAAACGGAATGGCCAGTAATGATAGTGGTGCTATAGCAATTACTAATGGTGATGATGGTTGATATTGAATAAATACAATGATGTTAGTTATAAATACAATAATGGAATAATTAATAAATAGTAATACAATTATGAATATAAATACTATAAATAACATAATACAAATAAACACAATGATGGAAATAAATGTCAGGCTCAAATTCTTTGTCATATATGCATTTTCAGATATCTCCATCTAGAAGATAACTTGGACCCTGCCTTGGATAAATCCGATAATCTGTGGAAGATCCAGCGGTTCATGGACCTCCTCTTGCATCAGTTCCAGGCCCTCTATGAGGTCAATGGGTTTGTGAGCGTGGATGAGTCCATGGTAAAATACAAGGGACGCCTTGCCTTCCGGCAGTACCTCCCCATGAAGCCGGTGAAGTGGGGGATAAAGGTGTGGGTCATGGCAGAGAGCAATACAGGCTACATAAACAATTTTCAAGTTTACACAGGGGCCATTGCAGGCAAGACCGAGACAGGCCTGGCTTACCGGATTGTGTCAGACCTGGCTAAACCGTATTTTGGGTCAAACTTGTGTGTTTACATGGACAACTTTTACACCAGCGTGAAGTTGTTGCTGGATCTGCAGGTCAGGGGTGTGCCTTTACCATGCTTTGGTTAAAATGTTATTTGTTGTATTTTATATCATTGATTTATACTGTTTTTTCTTCTTAATCTTGTTTTGAGAATGTTTTTAAAATGTTGCTGTTATGGTTGTGCTCAGGGAGCATGTTTTAATAAAACCTGTAGTTCTTACCTTTAAAATGCTTTTTATTTCATGTTTCTAGGTGCTCCAGAGGCTTAGATATTAAGGTTTATGTAGACGTTGACAATTCTTACTATTTTCTCAGAAAAACCTCAGGAAATGAGGTTCTTTTTCCTAGAATAGCATAGGATTTTAGCAGGCGTTTTTAGCAGGCGTTTTAGGCATAAATGGGTTAAAGGAGCATTTCACCGGTGGAGGCATGAACATGTATTGAAATTGGATCCTATATGTAGTTGAATAATAAAATAAAATTCTAATTTGGTGCCGTCTTGACCGAGGAAAGGCAGAAAGTGACTTTTTGGCGCTTGTGGATTGAAGACAACAACTCCCACCATGCACCACGATGCACAGCTTCGCTGGCCAATTCCGCTGATCTAGATCTCCGCCTATCGAACACCTCGCTGTTCCATCTACCAAGCTGATACCGCAAGACTGCTTGAAAATCATTTCACACAACATTTCTAGTGAAGAGTATTAGTTGGTGAAAACGATCCGATTTCGTTTTATGCAGTTCAGGGGTATCTCCGTAAAGACAAGTCATTTCGAAACCGCATCGAGCTGTAGAAATGCTGTAGTAAATATTCAAGGCGCTGGTTCTCCACAGAAAAAAGTGGAGCGCATCAAGCCTGCGCGCTGTATACAAACATTCAGTCACGAGGAGATTCAACCTTTTAATTGAGCAGAAATACTTTTTAATGTACAGTTAGTAATTACATTTATCAAGGGGCTTTATATAAAGCTACAAAAAGAATAAAAATAAAATATTAAATAAAAAATTCAACCCAACTCTGACATCTCCCAGCTGGTGGGGGGCTAATGCCATCAAGCGTTTCAGACGTCCACACGAATCCTAACTCGAAACCGCATGGGTCCGGATAGATTTGAAACCACCTCCGAGGGTGGTTTCAGAAATGTTCAGTTTCGGGCACCGGATTCGCCGGCTCCGTCTGGACGGTCGGCCGAACGGACAAGACTTATTCGGTTTCACCAAATAATCGGCTTCGTGTGGAGGGGGGCTTGGAAGGCGACCACACGTTCACCAAAACGGGGAGACAGCGCCGGGCGACTTAAGCCACTATCTGCCAATGGATCGTGGATGCCTGGGCTGATATATCAGTCTCAACTGTGGTCCAAGCTTTCACGAAGGCAGGAATAATCACTGAACTGCCAGGCAACAGCAGTGACACTGACTAATGACGAGAGGGAGCCGGGCATGTTGGATGCCGTACTCGCCCAACTGTTAAATTCGGACACTGAAGAAGAAGAATTCGAGGGATTCGTGGACGGGGAATGAACTGAAAAAGTAAGCTTTACGTGTTATACGTAACTTAACAATGTTGAGTTATGCACTAACGTTTGAATTAGCGGTATCAGACTGTGTTTCTTTTACGTGTTTACAACTGAACAAGGATGGGAGATATTGTTAATATGCACATTAACGTTTGAAGATCGTTACCATGGGAGTGAACGGAATTGTCAGAACGCTTAATAAAGTTTGACTTTATCTGACATGTTGACATTCCCTTTAGCACAGCTCCATCTAGTCGATGCATAACACAATCCCCAGTCAAACGTTTGACTGCAGTATCTTCTATTCTACGCGCCTTATAATCCGTTGCGCCCTATATATTGAAAACAGTTCTAAAATAGGCCCTTCATTGAAGGTGCGCCTTATAATCCGGTGCGCCTTATAGTGCGGAAAATACGGTAGTCCTCGTTTGTATTTCTTTCGAAATGGTGAACTTTTGCATGGTGCCATCCTCTATGTCAAATCCAGTACCCTCCGCCAATGTACTTCAGTTTTATCAACAGCCTCTGTTAGCTTAGCTTCAGACGCTGTGGATGTTAGTGTCTGCTGGTGAAGTCCCACCCACTGGCACTGCTCTAATAGGTCTGTAGCGTCAGTGGGTCCCACCCCCTATAGAGGGGTGGGACTAGTGGTTGTAGTCTTACGAGAAGCCCCACTTCCTATTTACTTCTACGCAAAAATCGTCATATTGCGTCATTTTAAACAGGTAGTGCTGGAGATCGATACGGATCTCTCCAGTCCCTCCAGAAAATAAGGGAATGAGGCACGACTAGGGATCGACCGATTATCGGCGCCGATATTCGGCATTTTGACGCATATCGGCGTCGGCCTTTTTTTTGATCCGACGGCCAATAAGATCAATTTAAAACGGGGTTATTTTGGCTCTGATGCAGCCGCGCCTCTCTGTCTGCTGTCACTACGCTGTCTCCAGCATTGTCCAACCCACAGCACCATCTGATTGGTTACACGCTCTGGTTACACACAGAGCCACGACGGACAAAAAAAAGCTCAAACAAAGTGTTTTGGCTATTATTTTTACTTAAAAAGTGAAAAGTGCGATGGTATAAACACCAAAACTGAAATAGTAAAAATACTATAAATAATTATGTACAAATAAACAAAGCACACACGAGCGCGCAAATCAACCACTTGCTTCACACTCGCACTCTGGGGAAGAGCCTGCTAGTTTACGCACACCCCTTGCGCATTTGTTTTCTCAACCACACGTGAGACGGTGTTTGACATACTGGATATCATCAGAAAGGTATTTTCATTGCCTATTAGGATATCTAAGGCCCGCCTCCGGCCCTTGCTGTCTGCTGGTGTAGCTGTCAATCAAAGTATACATGCCCCGTTTTGATAGTGATCGCCTCATTGGCTTGTAAGGCTTGTAAACAAGGAAGTATTGGTCTGACAGACATGTGTGAGGGCTCTATGTCACCGTGAGACCCTGGCTAACACAGTGGATTCCATTAATCAGACGACAATAGAGGAATTCAAACCCTAAATCGCAGTTTTCTACAAAAGAACATTGCAGCGTTTCGGTTTTCTATTTTTCGGCTGCTTTGTATAAGATGGCTTGTGCATATACACAATGTAATTAGACTAAAATAATATTGATATTCGATTTCTGTGGACTCTTATGAACATTTCAAGGCCCAACATGAAGTATCAACTCATTGCTAAGGATATCCACAACGACGATAAAGTTAGAATGGACTAAGGGAGGAGGAGGCTGAGGGGGGCTATTTTGACCTAAGACACTAGGATATTTTTTATCTATATTCGCTAAACATATTTGTTCCACCGAATGGTTGACATTGGATGTCATTCCTGAGATTCTAAGCTTTCAAACGGTGCATGACATGACTATATCACTCAACTGAATGATGCTGAAAATTGACCCAGCATGTTGGGGGGGGGGAAGGGGTGGTGTAACTAAAACTTGTCCGCCGGCGAGATTTGACGATTAAGTGGTTAAAGGCATGTAAATGAAGTTAAGTGTTGGAGTTTGTATTAGAGCCCGACCGATATAGGATTTTTAAGGCCGATACCGATATGAATATTTTGTGATTTAAAAATCCGATATGCCGGACTTCCGGTAAGATGTTGGAGTGAAAAGTCACGTAATTTTGAGCTCTCTCAACTCGGCGACGATAAACCCTCAAAAATCATAATTTAAACAAATACATTCAATAATATATAGGAGGGGACCAATAAAGAGGCCGGATATATCAAGAAAATCAAGTCAGAAGAAATTAAAAAAGGAGAAAAATGGATCCAAATTCTGACAAAGGAAAGCGGGAAGAGAAGAATGGCGCAGGTGCAGAACCAGCTAGCCTAAATCAACTAATTGACTTGCTAGCACCCATAGGCAAACAACTGGATGAGGTGAAAAAGGAGGTCAAAGAAGTCAAACAAGGGATAATAGATGTGAGGAGAGAAGTAAAGGAAGAATTCGATAGATTCCGGAAAGAAACTGACAGTAAACTCGAAGGAATTAATGCCGACATGAAAATGCAGCATGACCACATGGAGGAAGCCCAAACACGAGTAGCTGAACTGGAAGAATGGCAAGTAGAAGCTAAGAGCGAGATGCTAGCTATGATGGCCCAGACCCTAAAGATGCAGGAGAAAATGACGGACCTCGAGGGGAGGTCGAGGAGGAATAACATTCGCATTTTTGGCATACCGGAGGACACGGAGGAGAACTCAACAAGCAAGTATCTGGAGCGCTTCCTAACCACCGAACTCGAATTACCTAGTGACACTCCACTCCAGATACAGAGAGCACACAGGGCCCTGGCACAGAAACCACCGCCGAACGCACCCCCAAGATCAATGGTAGTTAACTTCCTACAATTCGAGACCAAGGAAATGGTGCTCAGTCATGCATGGAAGAGGAAAATTCACGTGGGAGGGAAGAGGATTTTTTTCGACCATGATTATGCAACTGAAGTGGTCCAGAAAAGAAAAGCATACGGATCCATTAAAAAAATACTAAAGGAAGAACAGATCCGCTTCCAGACACCGCTAACGAGGATGCGCATACACTGGGGAAGCGGAGTCAAGACCTACGATAGTGCAGAGGACGTGGCGAGAGACATGAAGGAGAGAGGTTACGAGGTGGATCTCCCGAGAGAAGGCACCGCGACCGCAGGGAGGGAGAAGACAAGAGATCGGGCAGAATGGCAACAGGTGACTCGAAGCAGGACGGGGAGGATGGCAGCGGCTGCTGCCAAGGAGAAGCTGAGGGGGTTTCAAAGGGGAAAATGAGCCTGGCTCGCTGACCCGAATGGATGTGTTAAGGCCCAGTTTGAAGGCCTACAAGGTATGTTAACGGACCTCTACTAAATACAACGTAACTGACGCTGATTGAGAGAGACTAAAATAAGAGTTGGACTTGACTAGACGGAGGGGAGCCCTACGGAATGGGTTTGATTTCGGTTCTAGGGAGGGGCCCTTTCTGAGAGGAAGGATACCCCCTCAACCTACCAACGGGACTTGGGGGAGACGACATCCCCTTCTTTGGAAGAAGTTTGTGTTTTGTTTTATTGCATTTTATAATTTCATGTTCTGTTTTATTGCACGTTATGCAATGTTAAATGTTCCTTGTATACTCAACCTACTGCTGTTTATGGTGCTTAATAGGGATTTTGATCTAGGATTAGATGGGTACGACTGTTAGAATGGTGTCACTTAATGTTAATGGTTTAAATACCCCCAAGAAAAGGGACAGGGTTATAACTAAATTAAAGAGGGACAAAGCCCAAATTATTTACCTACAGGAGACTCACCTCAACAAAGTAGAACATGACAAGCTTAAGAGATACGGTTATAGACATGTGTACAGTAGTTCGTTTAGGGGAGGTCCCAGAAGAGGTGTGACGATTATGATATCAAATCAGTTACAATTCGAATACGAAAAAGAGATAAGAGATGGGGAGGGAAGGTATATTATTGTGAAAGGGAAGCTCGATAATGTGAAGGTTACTCTGGTGAATGTGTATGCGCCCCCAGACTGTGACCAACACTTTTTTAGACTGCTATTTGATGTTATCGCAGCGGAAACTGAGGGTATTTTAATTTGTGGAGGGGATATGAATGTTGTTTTAAATTATAACATGGACACAACGAGCCTTAAAAAATCGAAAATACAAATATCAAGATACGTAAATACATTATTGGAGGAGATGGGATTAGTCGATATATGGAGGAATCTACACCCACTAGAGAAGGACTTCACACATTACTCGGCGGTGCATAAAGTACACTCTAGAATAGATTATTTGTTTGTGGATACAGGTAATGCCCACAGGGTTAATGACTGCCATATAGGAGGTGCAGATGTGTCCGACCATAACTCGTTGTACCTTGACATAGGCATTAGTAACCGGAAAAGAATAACCAATTGGAGATTGAATGTGAGTATGCTGAATAATGAAGAAAGGAAGAACAAAATCAAATTAGAAATACAAAACTATATTACGGAAAACGACAATGAGCTGGTGGAGCCAACGATGGTTTGGGACGCCTTGAAGGCAGTTATGAGAGGCAAATTAATTTCGGAAGCGAGTTACGCAAAAAAAATGAAATTAAAAACGTATTCGGAAAATATAGAGAAACTGAGAGAAATGGAAAAAGTTCACCACAATTCGGCTGACTTGGATACACAAAAGAAAATTAAGCTTGTAAAATTAGAGATAGAAAAGCATCTAACAGAGGAGATAGAACGGAAGATGCTCTTCTATAAGCAAAGTTACTATGAGATAGGCCCGAGAGCCACAAAACTATTGGCGAGACGGACCCGCAAGCAACTCGCAACCAGTCAAATACATAAAATTAGGGACCCCCTTACGAACAGGTTAATAACAGAGCCAGAGGAAATAGAAAAAACATTCCAGAGATACTATGAGGAATTATATACACAGCCAGAGTCTGCACCAAGAGAGGAGATCAAGTCCTTTTTAAATACACTAGACCTACCAAAGATTGGACAGACTCAGAACGATTCCCTAACGAGGGAAATTTCAATAGAGGAGGTGGTGGAGGCCATAAACAGATTAAAAAACGCGAAAGCGGCTGGGAGTGACGGCTACGCGGGAGAATGGTATAAGGCATTCAAAGACGAACTGTCTCCGCTGTTAGTTAAATCCTTTAATTGGACATTACAAAAAGGCAAAATACCACCATCATGGGCAGAAGCAGTAATAACAGTCATACCTAAGCCGGGGAAAGATAGGGAAATATGCGGAAATAATAGACCAATATCGCTACTAAATTTGGATTACAAGTTATATACATCTATCATTGCTCGACGACTGCACGCCTTTACACGGATTTGATCGACGAGGATCAAACAGGATTTGTGAACGGGCGACAGACGCACGATAACATTAGGAGGACACTGCATATTATAGATCAGGCAAACAAACAGAAAAGAGCCACGATACTGGTTAGCGTAGATGCCGAAAAGGCGTTTGACAGGGTAAATTGGACTTTCCTTTTCACAGTGCTAGAGAAGTTCGGATTCAATGAGAAATCAATACAGATTATCCGGACGCTATATGAACGACCTACAGCTCGAATTAAAATAAATGGAAGCCTATCTAACAAGTTCGATCTACAGAGATCAACCAGACAAGGATGCTGTTTGTCACCAACCCTGTTCGCCTACTTTATTGAACCATTAGCCCAAGCCATACGCGAAAATAGAAGAATCCAAGGAGTGACAGTGTGCGGAGTAGAGCATAAAGTCGGCCTCTTTGCAGATGACGTCATTGCATTCCTTGAACGGCCTGGTGAGTCGTTGCCAGAATTTCTAGATCTCTTGAACACATATGGACAACTATCAGGATACAAGATAAATATCACTAAAACCCAAATACTCACCATCAATTATACACCACCAAAGGAGATTAAAGAAAAATTCAATTTAAACTGGAATCTAAAGAAAATAAACTACTTAGGAGTAGAAGTGACTAGAAACATACCAGGACTATACAAGGCGAATTATGATAGAATTAACCGAGAATTATTAAAAGATATACATAGATGGACCACCCTAACATTGGATTTTAGCTCAAGGATTGAATTAATAAGAATGAATGTACTACCCAGACTTTTAGATTTGTTCCAAGCATTACCGATAGAGATACCTCTAACGCAATTCGTAACATGGGACAGGATGATATCTAGATTTATATGGGGGGGGAAGAGACCAAGAGTGAGATTCAGAACCCTCCAGCTAAAGAGGGAGAAGGGGGGCCTGAGTCTGCCCAACCTGAGAGAATACTTCCACGCGGCCCAGCTAAAATATGTACATTGTTGGTGTAAACTAGATTATGAAGCAAAATGGAAAGAAATGGAAAAATCAATTGGAATGTGTCCGATACAGAGTATTATAGGAGATAGAGAAACATTTAAGAAGGTTAGCAATCAAATGGATTCGATCACAAAATTTACCTTGGAATTATGGTTCAAATTACTTAGACATAATAAGGCGGAGAAGGATGCAAATGTATTAAAATGGGTGGCTTTTGATAGCAGTTTTAAATCAGATGGGCAGCGTGGGGGACTCAGACAGTGGGCGGACAAGGGCATTACGGCATGGTGCACACTGGTGAAAAAGGGGAAGATAATGAGTTTTCAAGACTTGAAAACGACATATGGCCTGGATTGGCGGGATTTTTACAAATATCTACAGATACGGGATTATTATGGGAAACGGATTGGACAGGAGCTCTCACTAGAAATGAACCAGGTGGTACAAGTATTGGTTGATACGTATAAAGGGAACCGGGTCAGGACTATAACTACATTATATAAGGCATTAATGGATGACAAAAGCACAACAGGATATATTAAAGAAAAATGGGAAAGAGAATTTGACATGGAAATACCTGACGATGAATGGGATAATATGTGGGAAAAACATAAGACAACAACCTGTTCACGAGCCTGGAGAGAGTTTTCCTGGAAAAATCTTATACGTTTTTTCATCACTCCTAAAATATCTAATAACTACTCTGAGAAAAGAAAGTCATGTTGGAGGAATTGTGGGTCATCTGATGCTAACCATGCACATATTTTCTGGAATTGTCACAAAATAACAGGGTTCTGGGGAATGGTACATGGGTTAACACAAGAGATCCTGGGATACGAATTCCCTATGAACCATGAGCTGATGTATCTGTATATTTACTCAGAGGATATTGTACATGATGGAGACTCATATCTATTCAAGATACTTATGGTCGCTGGGAAAAAGGTAATTACAAGGAAATGGGGGGGTGAGGATCTACCCACTCAGACCCATTGGGTGGACACAGTGGGGGAAATATATATGATGGAAAGACTGACACACAGGCTACGGCTGACAGGACCACAGATGGACAGTAAATGGAGGAAGTGGACCCTATGGCAGTTGACACAGAATTGACATGACAGCAGGTTTTTCTTTTCTTTTCCTTGTTTTTTGTTTTCTATTATTTATTTTATTGTTTAATTTTCAATTATGGTCGTCGATGTTGTTGATGACTTGTATTTGTGTTTGTCTTATTGATGAATAAAAAGAAAATTGTAAAAAAAAAATCCGATATGCCGATATATCGGCCGATATAGTTAAAAAAAAAAAACAGAAACGCGCAACAAAACAAACATATTTTCCTAACATTGGTTATTTGTAGTTATCCTTTAAATCCTTTTCACTCAGCTAACACGTAACAACAGCCAAACTGGACATGGTCGTCATGAATTAAGTCATGCTTATCGACTTTAGAGAATTTATGAGGATGTTCTTTTAATTGTTATTCAAGCAATGTATGTCTCGTGACAGTTGCCAACTTACCATGAACACACTTGCACACATGTGCTGTGTTCGAAATCATTCCCTATTCACTCCCTCACTATTCCCTATATAGTGTTTATGATATAGTGCACTAGCCTATATAGGGAACGAACAAACGAGAATTCGGACACTACGCTGAACATTTCTAAGCGTCATTTGCGTCAGTAAATGTGCCGGGTTTTTGTGTGACGCAGACAGATGCGCCCACATCATGTAAACAAACCGGGCACTCCCGAGGAAAGCTGGAGCTTGTATTGATGTTGAATGATACATTTCCTTGATCAAGTTTTTTTAATTAATTTTGAATGTTACATTTTCTATGTTAATTCCCAAATAAATTGTTGACATTTCTAAACGAAAGCCGGAGACTCCATCATTAAATGTATTAGTTTTCGCGGTTATTCAGCTTCTTCTTCTCCTCCTGAAAAACACGACCGCATTGCAGTTTGGTATACGGAGTAACATGTAGGGAACATCGTATGGACACTCAAATTTTAGGGAATTTAAGTGCACTATATAGTGCATGAAATTAACTACTGAGAATTCGAACACCACTACAAAATGGCGAGCACCCTATATAGTGCACTATATCCGTGATAGGGAATTATTTCGAACACAGCTATGAACAACACCAATGATCTCCGTCGATCTCCGTCATTCACTATGCCTGAATGAGCGGGTTTGGGGCGTTAGAGCGCCCTCTGGTGGATTATTATTTTTTTTTTTATTAATTTATCGGCCATTATAAATGCCGATACCGAATAGTTTGAATAATGCCTAATATCGGCCGATAATATCGGCCTGCCGATATATCGGTCGGGCTCTAGTTTGTATTATTCAAAATTTTGACGCCAATATTTTCCCTTTTTCTGTAAATTTATATCGGCTCCAAATATCGGTTATCGGCCGCCTTGACAACTAATAATCTGTATCGGTCCTGAAAAAAACATATCGGTCTATCTCTAATCATAAGAACGCATCTCAAACTGCATCTCATAACCAACAAAGTTCTATCTATCGAAACACGCAGTGCTGATAGACAAACCATTTGATAGATACCACGATTCAATAGTCAGGAACAATATCATTGCGCACCTCATCTCTCTCAGTTCTGCAAATATTTACCAGTGGCGGCCAAACCGAACTACAAGCATCGAAACCTCTGAAGTACCCCAGGACTTCAATGATTGTGAGCAGAGTTTAATAGATTTCGTCTGCTTTCAAACGGTAGTTGTTGTTGGACTTTTTGATACAGTCGGACAAGGCCATGCACCCTCTCAACAACAAAATACAGAAGCAGGATGTATTCTGAGCCACACCAGGGACTGAAGCTGATTCTTTTTGATCCAGACATCGCAGGATTGTGTTTGCATTTGTATAGCCAGCCGACTGTTGATGCCCCGGCTCGAACTGTACGTAGCTGAATAGGGTAGGCCTATGCTACTGTATCGTTTTATTTTACAACGTCGGTCATAATGGTGGTACTTGAAGAGCCAAATATTATCTGAGGTTGTACGTACGAAAGTTAGCGAACCATTGGTTTATGTAATTATTCTGTTAGCTTTGATCCAAGGGCAGGCTCGTCCTAGCTGTGTCGAGGTGACCCTAAGCGAGACAGATAACCAGAAATGTCCTTGATGAGCCGATTGTAGCCTTGCATGGTTGACACTGTTGGTATGTGTATAAAACTGGTTGTAATCCACTTTGGATAAAACCATCTGCTAAATGTAATGCAAGTGCAGACCCTAAATCTACCCCTACTAAAGGATTTAGATTAGGATTCATAATATCATCCGGAGGCGCACACATCTTTTGGCCGTGATAGTCTATATCATATCATCAGATAATGACCCAGGTACTCATAAGCAGTTGTGCTATTGTCCTACAGTACTATTGGGCTACCAACTGACAACGCACTAGATGGTAATCTCTGCAACAAGAAATCCATTTCAGACTGAAATCTTCCACTTATTCTGTGTTCTAGCTTTATTTACTCTAACCAAATAGTATCCAGTGATTTTTTCATTTGCACAACAATCACACAGGTGTTATAACAGTTTGAGTTAAACTCAGTTTCCTTTGGATATCTTATTTTCAGAAAGAATAAAGTCTTTGCATTTGGGAGGGAGGGGCTTAAACTGGATATTAGGGTTGTACGATGCATTGTGAATCAGTTAAAAATCTATTTAAATGTGAATTTTAAAACCAGTTGAGAAAGATAAATGGGTTACAGGGCGTGAACTACTTTTGTTTACATGTGAATACCGGTCTGATGTTGGGCCACGATATGGATTTTGCTATACCATGGATATCTTTATATATTCATAAATTTGAATTTGGCATTTATATTGTTTTGTTTGAAATTCTAAATGGTTAGTAACTATCCATTTCAGGGTTTCCCCAGGTTTGATCAACCCAAATTTAAGACTTTTTTTAGACTTTTTTAAGACCACTTCAATGAAAATTCAGACCTACATCGCACCCATTAAGCGGTCGTAAAACGCGGTCGTGCATATGTTATTCATGTTTTTTTGGAACATATGAAACATTCATGTCAATACATTAATGAATGTGCCAAAGGATAAGTGTGCACTCAAAGCCTAGAGGCCTGATGTCTCTTAAGACCATGTACCCAGAAATGATAATAAAAGATTAAAAAAACAATACACAAAGTGATGGTGTGAAAGTGTAGCTGTATTTTTGGTTTAAATATCAAACTTTCAACACACAATATAAAATATAAACAAACAAACTCTTTTCAAATTTGTTAATGTTTGTCCCTATAAAACAATAATGGCAAAAAAAAACATGACGGTAACTCTTAAGTCAAACCCTCCAATCTGAAGGCTCTACTTAACCACTCCCCCTACTCACTTCCAGCAATGCAAAGCGAACAGAACTGAGGTGGGGAGGGCGTAGCTTAAGTAGTTTGTGACCGACCCAGAGGAACGCAACGCAAATTCAATGTGAACATGTATGAGGCTTTAATAAAATCCCAGACGATTTTGAAATTCCGCCCGGACACATTTCTTTTTAAAAGTGTCTCAAAAAGAGGGCATGTCCGGGCAAAAGAGGATGTCTGGTCACCTTTCGTAAGGGGAACCCATTTGATTCCTACCTGTTCCACTGTTAAATAGTGGCGCAAGTTGGTGGGCGCTATCCTGGTAAGTTCTCTGCGTGAGAAATAAGAAGTGTGGCGTGTGAGCGTGTGCATGGGTCGAATTGCGTGTGTCTCACGCCGAATGCGTGAGACTTTAGAGCCCTGCTTCCCCATGATGTGGCGTCTCCTCTCGACTGATTGTTTGTTGAGATTGCCGGCGCGAAAACCCAAAGTATTTTTCGCGCATGCTCCAATAAATGAGACGTTCTCTGACGTTACGCAAAACCCCGATACGCAAAACGCCCCCCATTTTCCCCTTGTGTTACAGTCCGGTTGACTACGAAAACATATCCTAGTAGGAAATTTAAGACCATCTTTAAAAAATTAAGACTTGGGTAACGCAATTTAAGACTTTTTCAGGCCTTAATTTAGGAACATGAAATTTAAGACATTTTTTTAGACTTTTAAGACCCCGCGGCTACCCTGCATTTGTTATTTGAATGAAAACATACTAATTTGGAGAAGAAAAAAGCATGTAGACCTAATCATTTTTGCTTCATTTGTGCATGCTACCTCAGTTCGACAAAATAGGTCTACTACATGCTACTTCAACTGCGTACTCTCATGCTCCATTTGCTGATGCAAATAGTTTTAACGTGTGACTAGACGTCATCGTTCATCAGGCGTGACTTGTGAAGTGCATTTTGTTTATGTTAACGTTTCAGTTTTGGAAAAAAAAGATGATGTATTTGGATGTGCTTGTTCTCTTTTTAGGGACCATGGCACGGTATCCAACCTGCATTCCCATCCCAAGTCTTTTGTCAGGGCATGCTCTCACTCCGCATTCATTTAAAAAGGGACTCCGTTATCAATGGTACTCTGATTGCATCAAGATCACACCACCTTATTCTCATTGCACAATCTTTTTGGAATCATTATTAGCCATTGCATTTACTATATTTCTTTTATCAAATGTTTCTGGCCTTTACAATTAAGAAGAGACACTGATAATGGGTGGCAATAGTTTTCGGTGTCATAAGTGCCAAGAATTTGATCAGTGCTCGAGAATAAGGAGGTCTCCTTATGAAGTCCACTTCAGAGAACCCCAGAAAATTAACTTATGGCCGGTTCAGACTACACGATTCTCAGACATTCCTCCACGATTTAACATGTCACACTATAAGATCACAGAGCCAGGAAATTGGGCCTTGTCTCGTAGTAAGACTGGCCAGACTACAAGATTCGAGGGTGCGATGCTCTCTCTCTCTCTTTGTATCATCCACGTTTGCAAGATATTTTGAAAATCTAGGATTTAGAACTAACATAAATGCTTTTTACATTTTTGTCATAAAGGTTCCAGTAGTTTTTATATCTGCTCAATGCGGGAATTCCTCACAGTAGTTGCGTTGCGCGTGACATGAACTATACAAAGTAGACGCAGCAACACCGAGCTTAGCAACAAAGCGTCAACAATGGATCCCGAGTACCTAGCACTAGGCATTATGCTGGCGGCCTGTGAAGATCTGAATAAGATAAGATAACATAAGATAGTCCTTTATTAATCCCCCTTGGGAGAAATTCACAGGTGACCAGCAGTACAGTGGGAAAAGAGAAGTGCGAAAAAACAGTATATATACAATACATTTACTAATTGAAAATAAATTATAGTACAAAACTATTTTAATAAGATTAAGATAAAACAAACATACTATATACATGTAACTCTCCGTTTGTAGGTGACCTGTGTGTTAAGTAAATAAATAAGTACGATGAAATATGAGGTATAATATAAAAATAAGTATAAATATAAATGTGCCAAATGTGCAGGGACCCTGAAGTAATCGAAAAATTTTGTAAATAAATAACAAATAACAAGGTTTACAATAGGTGCAGTCCTTAGGTGTGCGGTTTAGTCCTTAAACAGGTCTGGATAAAGGAGCTGTTGGGGCTTTGGGGACGTTGGGAGCGGGGGGTTGAGGTGTTATAAAGTCTGATAGCTGATGGGATGAAAGAGCCCCCCAAGCGCTTTGAGGCACGTGGCTGAGAGAGTCTGTGGCTGAATGTGCTCCTGAGTTGCCTCAGCTCAGCGTAGAGAGGGTGAGAGGGATTGTCCATGATCGCCTGCAGCTTCCCCCTCATCCTCCTCTCTTTCACAGCCTCCACACAGTCCAGCTTCATCCCCACCACAGAGCTCGCCTTCCTCACCAGCTTATTCATCTTGCTGGCACCACCGCTCCCGATGCCTCCTCCCCAGCACACTACAGCAAAGAAGGTGGCACTGGCTACCACAGACTGGTAGAACATCTGTAGTAGCCTAGTGCACACCTTGAAAGACCTGAGCCTCCTCAGGAAGAACAGCCTACTCTGTCCCTTCCTGTAGAGGGCCTCAGTGTTGTCTGACCAGTCTAATTTATTGTTCAGGTGCACCCCAAGGAACTTGTAGGTGTCCACCATCTCCACCTCCTCCCCGTTTATATAAACAGGTATTGGGGTGCTCTTTCTGCGCCGGAAGTCCACCACCAGCTCCTTGGTTTTCCCGGTGTTGAGCTGAAGGTGGTTCCCGTCACACCATCCCACAAAGTTCTCAACTAGTTCCCTATACTCTTCCTCCCTATTGTCTGTGATGCATCCAACAATGGAGGAGTCGTCAGAGAACTTCTGCAGATGGCATGCTCGGGAGTTGTAGCAGAAATCCGAGGTGTAGAGGGAGAACAAAAACTGTGAAAGTACAGTTCCCTGGGGTGTGCCGGTGTTGCTGGTCACCACGTCTGACAAGCAGTGTCGCAGCCTAACATACTGCGGCCTGTCCGTGAGGTAGTTTGAAATCCATGCCACCATGTCAGGATCCACCTTCATCACATGGAGCTTCTCCACCAGCCGGACTGGCTGGACGGTGTCGAAAGCACTGGAGAAGTCGAAGAACATGATTCTAATCATGCTCTGCGGCCTCTCCAAGTGCGTGTAAGCACTGTGAAGCAGGCAGATGATGGCGTCCTCCACGCCGATGTCGGTCTGGTACGCAAACTGCAGTGGGTCCAGGCAGTCATGCACCAAGGGCCTGAGGTGCTCCAGGACCATCCTCTCGAAGATTTTCATGACGTGTGACGTTAGAGCCACAGGTCTGAAGTCTTTTGGAGCGCTGGGTCGTCCCTTCTTCGGGACAGGGACTACGCAGGATGTCTTCCAGAGTGTTGGCACCTTTTTCAACCTCAGGGAGAGGCCGAAAAGATGCGTGAACACTCCTGCCAGCTGCTCTGCACAAATCTTGAGCACCCTCGGGCTGATGTCGTCCGGTCCTCTTGCCTTGTATGTCCTGATCCTGGTGAGCTGCCGTCTCACGCAGCTGGTGTTGATGATGGGGTTTGTTGTTGCTGGGGTCACTGGGATAGTTGGGGGTGTGATGAGGGGATGACTGATCCCTGGGCTTGACATTGGTCCAGCCACCTTAGAAGTGAGGAAAGGGAGAGAGAGAGAGGGTGGTGCTGGGAGGGGAGGTACAAAAGCTGCCATCCCCGGGTCTTGTGGTATAGCAGAGAGATGAGTAGTGCAGGAGGGGGAGGGGGGTGTTGGTCTGGCCCCAGTTGGTGAGTCAAATCTGTTAAAAAACAGGTTTAGCTCGTCGGCCCGTTCCTTTGTCCCTTCCTGTGATCCTCCAGCATTTTTCATGCCAGTGATGGTTCTCAACCCCGCCCACACCTCTCGGGGGTTGTTCTTCTGCAGCTTCCCCTCTATTCTGTTCTTGTAGCAGTCTTTAGCCCTCCTCAGTTCCCTCCTCAGCTCTCTCTGTATTTCCCTCTGTGTGTCCTTATTGTCTCCTGCCATGAAGGCTCTCCTCTTCCGGTTCAACAGGACTTTGATGTCCCTGTTGATCCAGGGTTTGCTGTTGGGGAAGCAGCGAACCTTCTTGGTGGGGACAACACTCTCCTCACAGAACTTTATATAGTCTGTGACGCATTGAGTGAGACCCTCAATATCGTCGCCGTAGTCTTCCTGAAACATCTCCCAGTCTGTTGTCCTGTAGCACTCCATCAGGGCCTCCTCAGCCTCCACAGACCACTGCTGTACAGTCCTGGTGGTGATTGGCTGTCTCCTCACAAGAGGTTTGTATATAGGAGACAGTTGTATCAAGCAGTGGTCTGATTTGCCCAGGGGGGGGGAGAGCTGTTGCACTGTATACCTCCTTAACATTGGCATACAGTAAGTCCAATGTCTTGTCCCCTCTGGTGCTGCAGGTCACATACTGAGTGAAGTCAGTCAATGTCTTTGAGATGTTAACATGGTTGAAGTCTCCATTCACTATAATGAGAGCGTTGAATGGCATCTTCACTGTTTTTAAACATGTTTTAAAAGATTCACGTGCTCCTGTCTGGCTGGTTAGCCGTGATAGTCCGCAGCTGTGGCTCGTGGGCTAATTGAGCCACACCCATTCTGGTGCTCTTTAAGAGGGCCAGAGTTTTAGACTGGGAAGGGGGGAGTTGTGCAAGTGACTCGACAGTTGTGCTGTGTTTTAAGGAAAAAGGGATGCTTTTTAACAACAACAATTTGCATGAAGAAAGCTCTTTTTCACATTTGGTGGCAGTGGTGGGATATTCCTCTAGCCGAGTGGAGGAGACCCACATTTTGAAAAACATTGTTTGAGGAGCTTCGTGGTGGACCGCGGTGATGAAGAGCAGGTAGACGAAGAGTCCTGCTAGGAGAAGAGATCACTGGGGAAGTTGAACTGCTGTCATGTGGGGTTGGCCAAAGCCTGAAGGAGGAATAACTCGGTAACTCTTTGTTGCTGACGGGAGCTATTGCCAAGCCTTCGCAGAACAGCAGTGGCGGAGTACTTACTGCGAAGAGTGGTGTTTCGCCAAGAAGGAGGGTTCTTGGAATGGAGATGGGCGGTCACCAGAGACTTTTTGAACTGTTTATTTAGCACACATGACTGTCTTGCACAATATTTTACCTTTTTTTATCTAATGCGCTTGTAACTTTGTTTTAGGGATGGGCATAATTAATCGATGCTCGATAATCGATCGTTAAGAAATGCGTCGATCAATTTATATTGTTATCGATCAAAAGGACGTTGTGTTGCATACTGTGAGTCTTGAAGCATTTAATTGAATATCACTATGTGGGAGAAATACCACCCTGCCGACTGTTGGAAAGTGAATGGAAGAAGGTTCCTGTCAAAGTTAGCGCGACAATACCTCTGCATCCCCGCAACTTCGGTCCCGTCAGAGCGGGTGTTTTCTGCTGCTGGACTGACAGTTACAAGGCTGCGTTCGCGTCTGACCCGCGAGCATGTTAACATGCTTATATTCCTAAATAAAAATATGTAGGCTGGAGTTATGCTATGGATAGTTGGGACAGTCACCACCGTATGTGAGTCGCTCTTTTTTTTCTTAATGTGTTGTCTCTCGCTCCGCTTTTCTTTCGGCTTGGTGCCTCTTCATTGGAGTCGTTACATTTTGCCAAAACGGATATTTTAGCAACAAGTTCAGCCTTATATATGTTCAATAAGGTATTGCTTTTAGATAGACTAGTTCATGCAATTGTTTGTAAATGGGTGGCTCATCTTTTTGTTGCGAGGCTTTTCCGTGCGCCGGCTGCAGCCTATAGGCATTATATGTCGGCCTTTTTTCCCCCGTTTTTCAAAACAGTTATACCGTTTAATGCCCACTTTTAGCCAACTGCCTTTGTTTGATTATTGTTGTCCGATAAGTTGGCTACTTATTGTAATTGGAGTAGGCTACAGATTTAGTCTTGTTGAATCGTTTCCAAACTTTTAAGAGCGCCTATAGGCGCATTGTTCGGACTTTACGAGCGCCGCATAGGCCTATAACCTATAATGCCTGTATTTATTATTTTAAAACTGTTAAACAGTTGTAGGTCTTCAAGTTAACTGTATTGTATTAATGTTGGCCCATACATTATTGTTGGAATAAAGATTTCATTGATAAAAACATGCTGCATTTTCTACCAACGGGAATTTCAATATAGCCTAGAAAAAAGTTAATGATTAATCGATAATTGATCGATAACTAGCGATGCTCGATCAAGGAAATTTCTTCAAATGCCCATCCCTACTTTGTTTACAAGCTTAAAAGAGGGGGAAGGTAATGTGAAGATCTGAATGGCATCTTCACTGTTGTTAAACATGTTTTAAAAGATTCACGTGCTCCTGTCTGGCTGGTTAGCCGTGATAGTCCGCAGCTGTGGCTCGTGGGCTAATTGAGCCACACCCATTCTGGTGCTCTTTAAGAGGGCCAGAGTTTTAGACTGGGAAGGGGGGAGTTGTGCAAGTGACTCGACAGTTGTGCTGTGTTTTAAGGAAAAAGGGATGCTTTTTAACAACAACAATTTGCATGAAGAAAGCTCTTTTTCACACGGCCCTTTGCACAGAGACGGTTTATGATAGCTATTAGCACGTCAACAGCTGATGGCTCCAAACTTACCGGGTAGGTCAAGGGTGTCGGCTATTTCTCGCCAGGCTGTATCCCTTTTCATCCTATCGTGAAAGTCCTTCACGGACACGTCAAAAATGCAGGGACGTTGCTGCCACATTTCCAAAGTTGTCTCCATTATATTGCTGCATTTTCTATAGTTTTCTTTATTAGCATTCTTCTTGTTATTGATCGCATTCATTTTTGCAGTAGTTACGCCTACTCAGCGTAGTGCAGTGAAGTCAGTTGGTAAACACTGCGCTTGAGCTCCAGCTGTTCGCGGGCTTCCCTCACGCAACTGGGGGCGTGGTTCCCTCACGTCAACAATGTATACGTCATGCGATTCCCCAAAAAATTCTGAAGTGACAAACTTTTCGTTGTGGGGTTTTCGAACGTCGCAGACGAAAACATCGCAGATCGCAAGCATGTCACATTACAAGCCCCCTTGTTGCCGACCTGTCAATATGGTGTACGATTCGCAAATTTGTCTGCGACGAAAGATTCGGGGCAAAATCGGGCTGAAATCGTGCAGTCTGAACTGGCCATTAGAGGGCCCATCAAGGAACTCTGAAATTGTTACATTTCAGAATGCCACTTTTGCAGGTGCTGGTCGAGCCATTTCATATAATGGATGTAAATGGGGAAAAAACGCTGACTTCAACCATACAAAAGGCTGGTTATTGCCAGGTACCTCACAATTCAATTCAATTCTTTAGGTCTTGATTCGATTTCGATTTGATATTGATCCAATTTAGGGATGGGCGTGAGGAATCGATTAATCGAGTACTCCTCGTTACAAATGAACTCGGTTGGTGGACAGGCAAACTCGAGTTTGCATATACACACAAACAAAGTTTTCTGAAGCAAATGTATCAATTTTCTGTGCGGCGCCACGCATGCCGTGGGCACAAAGAAAATGAAATGTATCAAATTTCTGTGTGGCGTGTTCCGTGACGTGTGCAGGCACGCCAGAATTCAAAAAGTTAAGAGATGGCGGTTAAACAAAGCGCAGCGAAGAATTGAAATACTTTAAAGAAATAGGAGATCATAGGGTAAAATGTAAAATATGCCAAGCGAAATCGAGCTACCAGAGTAGCTCAAGTACTATGCGGCAACATATGCTCCTGAAACACAACGGTGAGTTTGGGAAAGCAGACCTGCAGCAACCAAGTGTGTCGGCTATTTTCACCGCCGCAAGATGCAGCTGTAATACCGGCCGTGTAGAGAAGATCACAAGGCTGAGTATTTCCATAGTCCATTTGCTGCCGTTTTATTTGCAGCTTTAAATTATTTGCAATGGTTAGGCTACTTGTTTTGTTTTTGTTTTTTTTAAACTGTTACAGGCCTTGGTTCGACGTGATTTAAATTGTCAGACGCATATTTATTTTTGTAAGGAAAATGTGTTTTGAACGTTTTCAAAATACTCAAATAACTCTGACTGTTTTGATGGAGAATAAGCATTACATGTTTGGTTGGTAATACTGCCGTTCATCATCAGGCATATTCCTGTTGCAGATGCGTTGCATTCTAAAAATAGATTAGATTAAACGAGTACTCGATTGATCCTCGAGGAATTCCTTCGATCACTCGAGTTTGGAATTTACTACTCGTGCCCATCCCTAATCCAATTGCTTCGATATCGATTCAATAATACGTGCAGATGACAAAAATACCCAAATATTATATAGAATTAACCATTTCAAAATGAATGAACCATTTCATTGTTTTTAAACTATTAATAATCATAACATGGACAAATGTAAAAGGGCATGAACATTTAGGCATACGCCCTTCTAGATTACAATGACTGAGTATGATTTTTTTTTTTTCTCAATCCATATTGAATCGAGAACAAATAAAATGCAGTGCATTGATGAATCGATATTTTTACCCAGCCCTACAATCAACTCAGTTTTGTCAAAGTTGGTGCGAGCATAGTAAAGGACCTCTTTGCAGCAGGGGGCAGCATAGCTCACATTCAAACTAAAACCATCAGCCCCATTCTTCAATCAATTCGCTTCAGAGCAGCCCAGGGACTTGAAACTTACTGTACTCACTTATTAGCCGTGCTAACATAAGCATGTCAGCATGTTCATGGAATATTTCTCATGCAACCACGTGCATTTTCTGAAGAAAATGCACATGCGGCATGTCTAGTTGGGATTTGTTTTACAGACTTTATTGTGAAATGTAGGAGACGTATAATTTTGAGAGGCAAAAATGACTGAAGATGATGAATGATAACCAATCAAGGAGTTGAGAACTCACACAATGCATGTCCAACGCAAACAAACTTATTGTATTTAGATGCAGGCTTTACTTTAGCCCTTAGTGTCAAATTGGATTTATTTGTTTAACAGACATTGATTATAGTTGGTTTGTTCCTGGCAAGATAGAACCCACAAAACTATATTTCATTCGTTTTGGTTTGCCAGTCGCGAGTCGCCTCATTCTGACCCAAGCAACCAATTCAATTTGATATTTTCCCTCTTTTTGCTACCTAATCTTCAGAGTTAATTTAAAATGATTTACAGCAACAAAAACAGGCCTCTATAAAATCACACATTCACCACAACACATATCACTCAAGTCAAAGACACCACTGCGAATGCACTGCACTGGTAACACGGATTCTTGATACCGTCAGACAACTTTCCAATGAATCTTATTATATGGCAACTTACCCCTTTCGGTTCTTTGACCACAAGGTGTGTGATGTTCTTGTTTAGATTCAGCTGGCAGTCTCCTCCGTAGAATGTAACATAAGCCCAAAGAGCGTTGAGATCATCAGGCAGCTAGTCCATGAACAACAGAATTTAGTAAATCAATCAACTTTTCACAGATACAAATATTTTTTCTAGTCCGACTGGAGTTTCATATAGATTCAGTTATAAATTAATCTATCTGAAAATAAAAACCTAAATCGCATATACGGACAGCTGGATATTTGTTTATAAATGCATTTTGTTTATCTGCATTTGGACACGTTACAAACACAGTAGAGTAAATAGTTCTCAAATAAATTAAGACTATACCTGAAAGAAAGGTCAGTTCAGTGAAGTTTATCAAAGATGTTAACAATGGTTGTGTCATGAAATGTCTACCAATGTACTACTATACATGATCAACTCTTACTTTTGGAAGACAAGCTGTTACTCCAAAAAATATCTGTCCGGACTCTGGGGAAAATCCAGTAACTCTGGAGAAATTTCTGTTAAGGTAGAAACCACAATAGCAAATGTAAAAGTACATCTTTGTTACAATTAGTTATGCATTTTCATGCAATGTGAAACCAATTCAAACAATGGGCTATTGAAGGATACGGCAGAAGATCTCCACAGCGAACCGATAGGATCACCCAGGAGGGCTAAAAAGAGAAAGAGAAAACTGTTAATTCAGCATGTACGCACAGAAAACTAAGTCTAAAAAAACTAAACAGGATTAAAAGAGGTTAAACATTCATGTGGGGACAGAAAAAAGTTATTATTTGCAAAGCACTTACATCGGTAAATGATAATAATATACATTTTACTGACTACCATGTCCATGATTGTGTAGAATAACATATTTCAAGAATGAGACACATATTTAAAAGGTCCCATGACATGAAAATCTCAATTTATGAGGTTTTCTAACATAAATATGAGTTCCCCTAGCCTGCCTATGGTCCCCCAGTGGCTAAAACTTGCGTTTGGTGTAAAACGAGCACTAGCTGTTCTGCTCGCCTTTGAAAAAACGGAGGCTCAAGCGCGCTGATTTGGAAATCTGTGCTCATGACGTCATGAGGAATCTCAGCTCCTCCCCTTACTCTGCCTGGCCCGCCCAGAGACGTTGGCCCGCCAATGAGACTCGACCGTGCGAGCGCCACATGTGTGTGTGTGTGTGTGTGTGTGTGAATACACACACTGTAACGCAAGTGTCTCTTGTCGGTTCTTTGACGTGTCTTGTATTTCCACAACAAGACTGTCGTGGGGGTTATCTGAGCCATGGTTGAGAAGGAATTGGGGGAAAGGAACTTTGGTTTGACTCGCTGAAGTACATGAACTGCGACATGCCGCCGGTTGCCGCGCGGCACCATCGCCCGGCAGCGGGCAGCCGGCAGCAGGCAGCGCGCGGTTCAGTCGACTTCAGGTTGATGTGAAAGTGGAAGAACCAGAGACGTCGCAGAACCCGACAAAGTCGTTTGTGATTCATAATATCGTCTGGAGGCGCACACAATATGTTATATGATATAGATATCTATGTATTATATGATATTATTTAGATATAGAGCTCCAGGACTGTAACGCAAGTGTTGTACACTTCCTTGTTATTTGGATAACCGTTCTGCTGTTGGTGTGATGGCGCATCACGTCGGACTCTCGTCTCTGGTATTTCTACAACGAGACTCATATTGGGGGTTATCTCAGCCAAGGTTGAGAATGAATTGGGGGGAAGGAACTTTGGCTTTGACTCCCTCAAGACCATGAACCACGACAAGGAGGAGAAAGGGATCTTTGCCGGGCAGCGCTTATGCACCTCCGCCTCCGGCGGTGGTCCCTCAGCGGGGCTCAAGCGGGAGACATTCGCCGCCAACAATCCCTTTCTCCTCCATGTCGTGGTTCATGTTCTTGAGGGAGTCAAAGCCAAAGTTCCTTCCCCCCAATTCATTCTCAACCATGGCTGAGATAACCCCCAATACGAGTCTCGTTGTAGAAATACCAGAGACGAGAGTCCGACGTGATGCGCCATCACACCAACAGCAGAACGGTTATCCAAATAACAAGGAAGTGTACAACACTTGCGTTACAGTCCTGGAGCTCTATATCTAAATAATATCATATAATACATAGATATCTATATCATATAACATATTGTGTGCGCCTCCAGACGATATTATGAATCACAAACGACTTTGTCGGGTTCTGCGACGTCTCTGGTTCTTCCACTTTCACATCAACCTGAAGTCGACTGAACCGCGCGCTGCCGGCTGCCCGCTGCCGGGCGATGGTGCCTCGCGGCAACCGGCGGCATGTCGCAGTTCATGTACTTCAGCGAGTCAAACCAAAGTTCCTTTCCCCCAATTCCTTCTCAACCATGGCTCAGATAACCCCCACGACAGTCTTGTTGTGGAAATACAAGACAAGTCACAGAACCAACAAGAAACACTTGCGTTACAGTGTGTATTCACATTGATGTGGACGTTGAAGAACCAGGAACGTCGGAGAACCCAACGCGGTCGTTTGAGATTCATAATATCGGCTCACACAGCTTTTGGCCGTGATAATATATATTATATGATATAGATATCTGTGTAGGCCAGGGGTGCCCAACCTTTTTTGACCCAAGATCTACTTTTCAAGTAGCCAACCTCCCGAGATCTACCAGCAAACCTACCTTCAAGCGGGGGGGGGGGGGGGGGGGGGAGTAAAGAACAATTGTTGAGGGGGGGGGGGGGGGGGGGGTAGAGAACAATTGTTGACGGGGGGGGGGGGGGGGGGGGTGGCTTGTATCGTGAACCTACGGACTTCAGTGGGGGTTTCATTCCGTCTGCGCACGGCACCTTCTCAACGATAATCAATAATCTTCCTCCCACTCAGGGTGAAAATGGTAGGTCTTAGCTTATTTCCCCTCAGCCATGCCAACGTTTAGGAGTGTGTAACTACTGCTGACGGCTTTCAACTGCTGTTAACAGCACATGCGCTACCGCGCGTATATGTCCCGCGCAAATTTAATTTTATTTAAAAAAAAAATAATAATTTTTTTTTTTTTTTTTCTTCATCCCTCGCGATCGACTTGGGATCTGTCGGCGATCTACTGGTAGACCGCGATCGACTGGTTGGGCACCCCTGGTGTAGGCTATATGATAATATTTAGATATAGAGCTCCAGGACTCCCGTGTGTTCTAGAATATTTACAGAACACGGCTAAAGGGTGTGCGCCTCGCCATTGCGATACATCCACTGTAAACAGAGCGCATGGTGGCTGCAAGCTGCTCAGGGCCACACCCCCACCCTCCTCCTTGACACGCCCACCGAAACAGCGCATTTGGGGGAAGCTCAATGTGCGACTGGCTCGGAGTGGCTGTAACTCTGCACCATGGCTGAATTTAGGGAACGTCTTTGAATACTGTGTTAGTTGCCCACTAATACCTATATTAAAGAATACATAAAATAGCATGTCATGGGACCTTTAAAACAAAATAGCCTAACTGCTATCATACCCTTTGCAACAATGTTGAAACCAAATTATGTGTTGGTGTATTTTTGGGCTTTGTGAAAAATAACAAGAGCTGTGATAACTGAGCTGCTAAGTCTTTATGGTTGACATTAATATAGAGATGACAATACATATATGAAGGCTGCCAACGCTCTTTAGAAAAAGATCACACTACAGTTACAACAGGAGACTGTCCATCTTTAACTCACCTTTACCACAGGCAGATCAAAGACTTCTCGTGACTCGCCAACCTCTGGGTTGTCCCCATCCTCTGCAATAATATGCGTGGCCAAGGCATTGTAAGACACCTCCTTGCCTTTCCCAGCTTTAAGCAGCTTAACTACCTATAATGGCCAAAGCATATTGAACAAAAATACATAACCAAAATATAGATCTTAGCAAATACAGAAGTTCAACGACAGTAGATCGAACGTGATCCAGAGCTGACAGCACCACAGAGCTTGCATTCTAAATAAATGGGTACAACACATGTATACAAGACAACAACTAGGAATCACAGGCAAGCATAGTATCTGTGCGTTTCGACTGCTCTGGTTGGAATCTTGAGTGGATAAAAGTGAATATCAAAGCAATAGTTCACACATTAATTGTCATCTGATTTCACCTCAATCACTAATTATTACAAGGGGATATGATGAAAATACCAACACAATTATATTAGTTCTACGTATTTCAAAATAACACATGAACTAGTTAGCAGAGGGAGAAGCTATCGATATCAAAGTGTCACACTACGAACTAACCTAATCCATGCTAAATGAATCAGCACCAGAAATTAAGGTTATTCTCAATAAAAAATACGGCCAAAACGGTCACATATATGTTGGTCACTTTTCAAATATAAACAATGTAGGCAGTGACAGCAGCTTGCTTATCCCGAATAGCCCGATAGCATGTTAGTGGCTAGCCTATCCAATAGATGTCATGTTGGTGAAACTAGCTGGTTAGCATGCTAGGTAAGAAGCTACAAGCTAAGGTCCAAAGCCTTACCGTCTCATCAATGTCCCCGACCACGTAGAATTTGACATCTTTAAAAAGTTCTTCAGGGACCTTTGACTCTTCGTCAGACATGATTGTCCATGAATAGGTGACCACGGTGAGTTGAAAGGAGAGGAGATAGACCAAATATCCAGAGGCTAACAGGTCCGCCGCCACTCGTACACTAAAGCCGCTCTAGCGCCAAATCCAGAGTGGACGACACCATGCTGACATGGACAGGGGTGCTACCTCTTTTCAAAACATGTAATACCTTGCTCTGTCGAAATAACTCCACTATATGTTGTATTTCGCTATTAACTCTTCATTAAATCGTCTAAGTCACGGTAAAGAATTTTTCCAATACATATATATATGAATGATTATTATTAAGAATGACCAATTACACCCCTATGACGTGTAGCGCTATGTGTTGCGAGATATAGCACTGTCCGGGTTGGAGATAATAATCCGCCAGATTACATTTATTTGGACGTGCGGTTTTAGTTTTTTAGTCTGCTCGGTTTGCCTGTATTATTATTATCATGAATCGAAAACGAAAATGGAAATAGGCAATACAACAATGCATTCATTAAAATAAACATACTGGGGTTTGTTGGTAGAGAATAGTGGATTGGAGACAGGTGTTCTCTTTGATGAAAAGGGCTTACTTTACATCAAACCTATAAATTATTAAGAATGACCACAATTATTATTACCACAATGACCACAATTATTAATTATTACCACTATTGCTTGCCATGGCGGCGGCGCACATAGTTGCAGCGGCCCGGAGCTCTGGGATGGCATGTTTTTTTGTACTTTTTGGTAGCACTTAATATTATTTCACACAGCTTTTCACACTGCTTTCAAACCCAACAATGAAGTACAGCCGGAATTAAAGCCCAACAACAATCCATTTCGACAACTTCCAGCGGACTTCACCATCCAGCACTCCTGAGGCTGAGAAGCGGAGGAGGAGACGCTGTGCGCGGCTGCAGATCCGACTGGAACTAGCTTCACAAAAACACATCGAGAACTGCTGCAGCTTAATCTTTACGGAAACCTGGCTGGAGAACAAGACCCCGGACTCGGCTATTGAGCTAGATGGCCGCACTGCCTATCGAGCAGATAGAACAGCAGACATGGCTTTGTTGCCATGGCGGCGCCGGCGGCGCACATCGATGCAACGGCCCAGAGCTCCCAAAATCTGGCATGTTTTTTGGTAATTTTTGGTAGCACTTAATATTATTCCACACAGTTTTTCACACTGCTTTTAAACCCCGACAATGAAGTACAGCCGAAATTAACTTTTAAAGCTCAACAACGCTCCATTTCGCCAACTCCCAGCGGACTTCACCATCCCAGCCGAAATCACCAGATCACCATCCAGCACTCCGGAGGCTGAGAAGCGGAGGAGGAGACGCTGTGCGCGTCTTTTCAGTGTGAAAAAATGTGAACTGGACTGCATTGCTGCACTGTACTATTTTCCATCTATTGCAGGACTGCAGCCCCCCCCCCCCCCCTCTCACTCTCACACATCACAACTATGGACTGGACTTGCTGCATTCTCATTCATGTTATTATTGTTATTTATTTATTGATTTATCTATTATTTATTTATTAATATATTTATATACTATGCCAGTGGTGATGCTCTAAACTTAATTCGTTGATTAACTCTGTTGAACAAGGACAATAAAGAGATCTAATCTAATGTTTTTCTCATGAAGCCCTCAGAGAAAGCTGATTCCAAGAGCCCATCACGGACGGGGGCGCTGTCACGCCAAATTTGTACCGGGTGCCAAATTTGTACCGGGCACGTCATCCATACGTAATCCATTCCAAACCTGCCTGGCAACAGATGATCGCGTCGATCGCGTCGAATGACGTGAAAGGTTCACGAACATTCGCGAACCTACTATCTAGCGATCCGTTATCTGTATTGTGCTATTTCGTCCTTGACCTGCTTTAAAACACTCAGTTTACTTGCTAAATTTGATTAAACAATTAAATGCAATACAAATATAAGGTAAAAACTAGTGTTATCTAGCGATCATTATCATTAAAGATCCCATGCCATGCTATTTATGGATGCTTTAATATAGGTATTAGTGGGCCACAAACACAGTAATCAAAGACGTCCCCGAAATTCAGCCGTGGTGCAGAGTTACAGCCACTCCGAACCTGTCGCACATTGAGCTTCCCCCAAACGCGCTGTTTCGGTGGGCGTGTCAAGGCAGGTCAAGGAGGGGGGTGGGGGTGTGGCCCTGAGCAGCTTGTAGCCACAGTACAATGCGCTCTGGTTACAGTGGGCGTGTCAAGGCAGGTCAAGGAGGGGGGTGGGGGTGTGGCCCTGAGCAGCTTGTAGCCACAGTACCATGCGCTCTGTTTACGGTGGATGTATCGCAATGGCTCGTAGAAACCCATATTATACATAGATATCTATATAATATAATATAATATATAATGTATATTATCACCTGGCCCTGAGCAGCCCACGGTACCATGCGCTCTGTTTACGGTGGATGTATCGCAATGGCTCTTAGAAACCCTTATTATACATAGATATCTATATCATATAATCTATAATATATATTATCACCTGGCCCTGAGCAGCTTGTAGCCACGGTACCATGCGCTCTGTTTACGGTGGATGTATCGCAATGGCTCTTAGAAACCCATTTTATACATAGATATCTATATCATAATATATATTATCACGGCCAAAAGCTGTGTGAGCCTCCAGACGATAGGCTATTATGAATCTCAAACGACCGCGTCTTCTTCAGATTGATGTGGAAGTGGAAGAACCAGAGACGTCGGAGAACCCGACGAAGTCCTTTGCGATTCATTATATCGTCTGGAGGTGCACACAGCTTTTGGCCGTGATCATATGAATTATTTGATATAGATATCTATGTATTATATGATATTATTTAGATGTAGAGCCCCAGGACTGTAACGCAAGTGTTGTACACTTCCTTGTTATTTGGATAACCGTTCTGCTGTTGGTGTGATGGCGCATACGTCGGACTCTCGTCTCTGGTATTTCTACAACGAGACTCGTAGTGGGGGTCATCTCAGCCATGGTTGAGAATGAATTGGGGGAAAGGAACTTTGGCTTTGACTCCCTGAAGTACATGAACCACGACATGGAGGAGAAGGGGATTGTTGGCCGCGAATGTATCCCGCTTGAGCCCTGCTTCCCGCTGCCTCGGCAGCGGTCAGTGCTAATCACCGCCTCCTGAAGCGGTGGTCCATCGGCAGCGAGGCTCCGGCGGGAGACGACCGCGGTCAACAATCCCTTTCTCCTCCATGTTGTGGTTCATGCCTACTTCAGGGAGTCAAAGCCAAAGTTCCTTTCCCCCAATTCATTCTCAACCATGGCTGAGATAACCCCCACTACGAGTCTCGTTGTAGAAATACCAGAGACGAGAGTCCGACGTGTTATGCGCCATCACACCAACAGCAGAACGGTTATCCAAATAACAAGGAAGTGTACAACACTTGCGTTACAGTCCTGGAGCTCTATATATAAATAATATCATATAATACATAGATATCTATATCAAATAATACATATTATCACGGCCAAAAGCTGTGTGCACGTCCAGACGATATAATGAATCCCAAAGGACTTCGTCGGGTTCTCCGACGTCTCTGGTTCTTCCACTTCCACATCAATCTGTAGTAGACAGAACCGCGCGCTGCCTGCTGCCGGCAAAAGGCACCACCGCCCGGCTGCCCGCTGCCGGGCGGTGGTGCTTCGCGGCAGTGGTGCCTCGCGGCAACCGGCAGCAGGCAGCATGTCGCAGTTCATGTACTTCGATGTCGTTCTGCCATTGCATTCAAAATTCTGTAACTAGCCTGTTACTACGAACTAAGCAACTACCATACACGTATTAGCATTTAGCACTAGCTCAATCACGACTTCTTCAGAATTCTTGTGGGTGGTTACGAACCAACCAAGTGGGCAGGGCCATGAATAATAGTTTGACAACGCTACGTCACAGTGTCACCTTATCCAGATTGGCTCATTTCTTCTGCCTTTTTCCTTTCATTGCCTATTGCATTCAGCAGACAAACTGCATAGATTTCAAACTTACCACAGCTCACAAACTTATTCAGACCTATGTTTTTTAACAAACAACAGGAAAAATGTCATTTTAATGGCATGGGCTCTTTAAGTATTATGTTATTTCGTCTTTGGCAACATGAGCGCGAATGTTTTTTGAAACCCGCTCTCAACACTCAGTTTACTAGCTAAATTTGATTAAACAATTAAATACAACACAAATATAAAGTAAAAACAAGTGTTATCTAACGATCCGTTAACTGTATTATGTTATTCCGTCTTTGGCAACATGAGCACGTTTTTTTTTTGTAAACCTGCCCGGCAACGGACAACCCTTACGTAATCAGCTGTCCGTTGCCTGGCAACGGCGGTACAAATTTGGCACCCGGTACAAATTTGGCGTGACAGCGCCTCAGAGTATACACTTATGGTGCGTTCGAGTATTCTCTGCGAGCCGACTTGGATCTCGGATCGGACGCCACGCCCACACTAAAATCGTTTTATTATGTTTTTGAGCGTAGGTCGTCGGAGAAAAACATGGACGCCACCCGGAAAGCTATTGTTGCGGTAGCATTGGCCGACTACTACTACTATTTTCATTTATATTATTTCAGGACTACGAAATAATATAAATGAAACGGTGCGTTTTCACCGTACGAAAACGCAGCCATTTGAAAAAACGCAGCCACTTGAAAAAACGCAGCCACTTGAACTACAATTTTCACTTCATTTCATGTTTCAATGTATCTTCTGCATATGTAAGTTATTACAGCAATACGAGTGATTGAAATTGCGATTTAAACCACCAAAGAGGTCCAAACACAATGAAAACAGTTCACTGAATGTCACACTGGGCGCATCCATCTTCAATTCTATCTCGGAAGCCTCGCTCGGTCACCGCTGAGTTCAAACGAGATGGCGAGATCGACTTCCGAGGAAAAGGGGCGTGTTTGTGCGTGTCGCTAGGCAACGTCCTCGGAGCTCCGAGACGGATGGATATTAAAACACACCATTATTATCCTCATTTGTATTACTATTATTATTATTATTATTATTATTATTATTATTATTATCGTTAGTAAATTAATATAATATAACTAGAAAATGTATTTCCTGCAGAAAATGCGGTGATTGCTGTAGTGCAAAGTGAGGTTGAAAACATTTTTTAATAAAGCCATAGATTAAGACATAAAGAAACGTTAAATGGCTTAAATCAAGTGAAGGGATTTTATCGTCTGTATGTGCCACATGTATTGCGAATGGCTTGAAACTCTCAGGCAATCCTTTTAAAGCCATGGCAACTAGCAGGCTGTCTCCCAACGTTTCTCCCGCGTTCCGCAGTGCTGTGATGGCGGTTTCAGCTCTGATGATATAGTCCATTACACTTTCATCGTTAGCCTTGTGTAGCGATGTCAACGTGGTGTACAAGTTTATTACACGGGGCTTTCCCCTCCCCGCATAATACTCTCTCAATATTTGCAGAGCCTTTCTTCCATTATCGGGCGCATGATCCCTCATAACTAATGAGAGGCTTTTGTCATCTAACAGCAAAATCAACTCTGCATAAGCGTCAGCATTTTTCTTTGTATCTGCTGCTATCTCGACTTCTGTCCTCGGTTCTCTTAACACAGTATCCTTTAGCCCTGATAAATGAAAGTGTCCCATAATTTTGGTCTCCCAAAGCTCATACTTCGTCTCATCTCCGTCGAACGTCAGTCAAGGCAATCTCCTTCGTTGTTCCGCCATGTTAGCCCGCCAGTCCTCTCAGCCAGCACCCCCGCTAGCACGCAGTCCGTTGCGGCCGCGACTCTCTAGTCGGTGGTGAACTTATCTTCCGAACGACTCCTGGGCCCATAACCTGTTGAGTTTGTGTTACTGTACTGTTGCAGCTAACGTTGCATTCGGAAGAAAATATGTTGAGTCTTCTTTAGCCTTCGGCATATTTATTTAGTGACTGCAGCGGACACATCATTCTCACGGTCACACTGCTATTTTGCCGCGCTCTACAACGACATCTCAGCCGGAACAATAAACTAATGAGGCAGATGCAGCGCCATAGCGCCTCCCCGTGGCACAAGCATATACACAGTACATCAGTACATATCAATGTAAAACCACATCACATACAACTGAGGACATATCTTAACAGAACAAAAGTTCAAAAGTCTAAATGGAGTAAACAATGTAATCATGCACACCATTAATAAAAAAGTAAATGGTTGGAAACTAATAAAGTGACCGCTGAATGAAAAGCGCAAAGCATTGCTAAAAATGTAAAATGAATTGAACTGAAGAATCTGAAACGTCAAATGTATTGCCCTGCACTGTGTGTGCTCGTGTGTCTTCAAGAGAATAGCGATCTGGGGTCTCATTTATAAAACTGTGCATGGGATCGTTAGGCCTAGTAAAAGTGTACCTACGCCCAAAAGCCAAGTTTTGCGTGCGCCAACAAATATTCCGATTTATAAAACACTGCGTACGCACACCGTACGCAATCTTTGCTTTATAAATCACAGAGTGCCTACAAGTGTGCGCAGCTGAATCAGCTTCACGTTCCGCCCTGTACACGCCCCTTTTTAACCATAAATGGTCAATGCAAATGACCTCATGAATGCGATCTGCATATAAAACAGACTCAGATGCAAGTATTATGTCTTGTCGGAAACAATGGCAGAAGTACTGAGAAAAGCAAAAAAGCGAAATTTCAGAGGTTGAAGTGGAGACACTTGTGGGTGAAATGTTTTTTTTGTTAGTTTTGTTCGGCGGTCACGGATGGGATCGCCAACAACCAAAAGCAGAGTGAGCGGCAACATGTTGCTGCAGCAGTGAACTCTGTCAGTAGCACGGAGCGCACAGTCCCAGAATTAAAAAAGAAGTGGCCTCGTCTGACATAAAGGTACATATTTTTATGTAGCCTACCAATAAATCGTTATGGTCCCTAAAGACCCTCTCCCTCCGAATCCTGCCATTTGCATGGTCCGCCAGAAGTGCCATATGGTGCAGCATTACCACGGCGCTCACCTCTGTATTTATAGGGTTACGGTAGACTGACCGAGAACACATCAAGAGTAACGGACAACGATTGTGATGAGGAGTGTGGCTTGGTTTTCCACACTTGGGATTTAATTGACATTTGATTATGTGTTTACAGTGTCACATAATATTAAAAAAAATATTATGTTATTGACACATGTTGGACGGATGCTTTATTCCATGCAGTCGCGCCGTCAGTGGACAGTATGGAGTGACGGGATTATATATAGAGATTTATTTTTATTTCTATTCTAAGGAGATGTTTCTGGAGTTATAACTGAGAAATAACGCAGTTGACTTAAATTATTCTGATTACGTAGATTTAACGCATGATACGGGTCGAAATTAAATTTATGAAGGGCGATGATAAAACATTATCGTTCTTCTCACTCTACAATTCTTCTGTCTGACTTCAGTTCACCACCACACCATCTGTGTCGCCTTTTCTCCTTTTCCTCCAAACCAAGCGTACGCATGGGTCAGAGTTTGCTTAGGGCTGCGCACATTCTCCCGTCAAGTCGGTTTTTTATAGATCACAATCTTGGCGTGGAAAGTCACGTACGCAAATTTCAGCCCCGTTTTGTGCGTACGCAACGGTTATAAATGTGACCCCAGAGCAGTCGTATGCACGTTTCCACAGCTATTGTTCCTTTGGCGACACTTAGAGGTGACGCTGGGAAACTGGGAAAAAGGTGAAAACAATGACTCATCAGAGTGATTTGCACATCAGAGACACACTAATGAACAATTAACACACCTTGCAATTATATGGGTGGCTATAAAAGCATGCGCAATGGATGAAGAAAATTGTTTTAAAAATGGCTGCGTTGGCGTTGTTAGTCGACATCGCAAATGGTCAAATCCGAAGGGAACGTATATTTAGGGAACGCGAGGACTTACTCGCAAATGATGATGATTGGCTCATGAGCCGATTTCGTTTCTCCAGGCCAGTATTACTGGAGCTGTGCGCAGAGCTGCGGCCGGCCCTAGAGCGCCACACAGCCAGGAGCCAGGGGTTGTCCGTGCCCACACAGGTGCTGACCACGCTAGGGTTCCTGGCAACAGGGGCCTTCCAGCAGGAGCTGGCCGATCGGTCAGGAGTGTGCCAGTCCACCCTGAGCCGAGCCATGCCAGCTGTGTGGGACGGAATCAGCCGGTTTTCCTAATGTAATCGGAGCTGTTGACTGCACACATATTGCCATAAAAGCGCCATCACAGGATGAATTTGTTTACGTCAACAGGAAACACTTTCATTCTATCAATGTCCAAGTCATATGTGATGCGCAAATGCAGCTTCTTAACATCGTGGCAAGGTGGCCTTGTTCAACGCACGATTCATTCATTCTGACCAACAGCATGGTTGGGAACAGGCTGGAGGCTGGCACTGTGCGCGATGGGTGGCTTCTGGGTGAGTAAATGCTTTATTTGTGTAATTGTCCCGTATGTATAAACCAGCGTAATGCACATCTGGGGCTTGTGCACATCCAAATATCATGTTTCTCTGACGTGTTCAGTATTCACGTCAGTAAAAGCGGGCGTAAAGTTAGAAATGTCGCCCGCGGTGCACTTCTGCATTCATTCATTGTGTGGTTACGTTGTGTATTGTATTCTGCCTTCATCTGACCCCAGGGGACCGTGGCTACCCCCTAAGAACGTGGCTGATGACCCCTCTTACAAACCCCAACACCGACCAAGAGAGGAGGTATAATGACCTCCATTCCCGGACGAGAATAATTGTGGAGAGGGCAATCGGCCTGCTGAAGGGACGGTGGCGATGCCTTGACAGGTCGGGGGGGATGCTACTGTACAGACCTGAGAAGGTGTGCCACATTGTGATGGCCTGTGGCGTCCTCCACAATGTGGCACACCGCCATGGCATACCACTGCCAGAGCAGCACGACCCCCCACTGGAGGAACCGGATGCGGGACCCGTCAACTGCAACCCACCCCGAGGAGCCATACGGGCCCGGCAGAATGTGATTTCAAGCATGTAAAGAGGCAAGGACAGAATTTACACAAGTGACACAAGTGTATTTATCGACGCGCTTATGTCACTGAGTACATTAATAAGCCGATCAAGGCGATCATTAATAACACCGATGGCTCTGACGATTTCTGCCTGTGACTCCAGCACAGCTCGGGTGAGGACACGGCCGGTCGGGTGGTCAGCAGATGAATTCGAGGCGCCGCTTGCAGCGGAGCCGGTGGAGAAACCGGAGTCAGCGGTGACGCTGGAGACGCCGGGGCCGACGGAGGAGACGCCGGGGCTGGAGACGCCGGGGCCGACGGAGGAGACGCCGGGGCCGACGGAGGAGACACCGAGGCAGACGGAGCAATCCGTGCCCTCTCCTTGCTTGTCTATTCAAAAATAAAAAAATTAAGTTAATAAACACGAGTCAAAGTCTTTAATATCCTGGCATCTTTACGCCCGACTTATGTGTATTGTAAGCAGCCAATTGTATGACCAGTATAATTACAGCATTTATGACTTCAGCATATTTACCTTGGGGATGATCGGTGTCCCCTTCATGGGCTCCCACCACTCCGGTGAGAGCTGTGTCACCGATCAAAGCGGCCACTCTCAAATCGAAGGGGGAGAGTTCCCCCACTCCCGTCCCTCCACCTGTTGCGGTCACGCTTCGGCGGTGGGCAGAAACCCTCCGCTTCACCTCCACCTTGAGGTCCAGTGTTTCCCCTACCATTGTTCAGGCCTGGCGGCCCGCCAGGCCAACGAGCGCCCCCGTCAGGCCAACAACCGGCCAAAAAAATGAAAAAGAGAAAAAAAAAAAAAAAACACATGTATTGCGAATCCCATGGCTTTTTTTTTTATTATTTTTTTATTATTATTATTATTAGCCATAATATCATAACCATCCAAGCTCACCACCAGCTATCTCAATATGTATTGGTGCTTTATGCTCCTGTACATGAAATTAGTTTACATTAAATCAACTTTGTTTTTAGAAAAACACTGTTCAGTGCTTCCCACACATTGACGAGACTATGGCCATGATAAAAAAAAAAATTTATCATTGATTTTTTCCTTATTGCCCAGACGAAGTTTGAAGACATACACCCCCCCCCCCCGTCAACAATCGCCCTCCCCCCCTTGTTTTGCATTTATCCCTTGCAAAACCAAATAGCATATGCTTGCGCATTTCTACCTCGTGGAGCAAAATCTCGAGCTCGGACTCCGTGAAGTTTCGTTTTTTGCCTCTGTTCATGGTGCCAGGTGATCGGATTAAGAGGTGAATCTCAGGTCCAGAGGCCTATTTAAATAAAATTGCATATTTAAATGAGGGCGTGGACAGGGAGGAGTTTGGCACCTCGGCATGTGAGCTCAATTCCACATTGATTGAGATGTACAAAAGAAACGTGCTTGGATCCATGCGTTCGCACACTTTGATACATCTGAATTTATTTGTGCGTAAGACAGTTTCTGGGTTTTGGCGTACGCCAAGTTTCAGTATGAAATCCACGCAAGTCTTAGTACATGAGGCCCCTGGTGCGTGACTAAAAGTAGCTCAATTCATACTTTGCAATCACGTGACTACCATGGCTACCTGCTGTGGCTGTTTCCCAATGTCAAGGAAGCATGCTCAACGGCCGCCCTTTTAAGGACGCTACGTCATAGAACGCCGACAAGCACTGTTCCAATGTTGAGGACACTAGAAAGCCGCGCCATTTTTGCGTCCTTTGTTTTTGAGAATTCCGAGATTTTTCAAGAATGCATCGCTGCATCCTAGACGAGCCAAAACTACCCACAATCCTCTGCGTTCACTGGGCGGGTTCTTGAAAATGGCAGAGCAGTACACGTTCAAATGAAGTGAAGTTATATTAGTTTTCAGAAATATTTTTGCCGTATTGCTTTTTATAGATTCATCATGTTAATGCAAATAATCAAGCCTAAAGACCTGTGCCACTTTTCAAACGTTTTTGCAACTTAATGATACGTTGCTATATTTTGCATGGACGTAGCTGGTGTTAAACACCACTGTCACCAATGTAAATTTACTCGCTCACAAGATTACATTATTTATGTATACCTATTTATGTTTGTGTTTAATCGTTTTTTTTAGGGTCAGCCCAGCAAACGGAGGCTTTTGTGTGCCTTAGGGTGGCGCACAAACATTTGTTTACCGGTGGAAGGGATAGTTCCACTATCCAATGTTGTAAAATTCATGCACAACCGATCATTTGCAATGTTTGTAATTTTTAATGAACGTATATAATTGTATTTTATATGATATACTTATGTGTTCAAAGCACTGGTAGATTGTAGGCATATATGAATGAATGAATCAGATCAGTCATCTCTTTCTTTGTCTTTTCCCCCCTGCATAATAGTAATCAACCGTACTGTAAATGTGATGCATGAATTAAGTTCTCAGACAATTTCACTTAGTTTTATAAAAATTGAATGGATTTTCCTTTTAATAAAGACAATTCGATCAACCATAACAAAGCTTTTGTGACTTCCCCAAAGAGGCTCCATGCAAAGGAGACATGACCGCATTAATAACAGACAAAAGTCAAATAAATATCGATCAGCTTGATTGCTGCCATGTTTTATTCATAAGCACACACGTGTTTACAAGCGGACACGCAGTATTAAAAAGCGGAAGCGCTTCCACACTACCAAGTCGTTCCCAAAGTCCGACGTTACAAACGCTAGGAAGCACTCGAGCTAGCACTCTAGTCTCATCTCCATAGGACGCGACTAGCAAGGACGCGTCCTAGCAAGGCTGCAGCCTTCACTTTGGGAAACAGCCCGTGTCTCAATTCAGGGGACGCATCCATGGACAAAACGCATCCTTCGAAGGGTGCATTCGAAGGGTGATTGCGTCACTGCGACGCGTCAAGGGCTGTCCCATTTCGAAGGCTCCTTCAAATGCGGCCGACAAAACGCAAACTTCTTTTCCCGGATTTGAAGGATCCCTCACGGCCCAACGTATCCCAAGATTCATTGAGCGTTGGATTTTTTCAGAAATGGCGTCAGAGAGAGCGGAAGCAGCAGGTGAATACAATACCACAACAATACTAACATAATACTAATTTAAGTTAAACGAATGATCAAAGGGGACAAAATCTCAACAGTTGCCTTTCAACGAAAAGCCATGTTGCCTTTCAACAACACCACCGTGTTAACTCCCAACACGGTGGGTCAAAATCCCCCTTGCATCCTGTCTCAATGATAGTAAACCCATCATTAGTCCAAGTCACGCCATCAATGTCCAATTGAAATCAGAGGGCAGCCATAACTCAAATACTTAAACACGAAATGAAGAGGCTGTACGCTTACTTTTTAAAATGTTAGTTAGCACTGGTGCTAGCAAGCAAAAAAATTCAGTAGCACAAAAATACTTTTGATAGCACACATAGGCCTACTATAGTCAAAGTAGTAGTTTGTCATGGTGTCAAAGCCGAAGCCCTTGCACTTGTGGCTGTACGCTTACTTTTTAAAATGGTAGCACTGGTGCTAGCAAGCAAAAAAATTCAGTAGGACAAAAATAATTTTGGTAGAACACATACTATAGTCAAAAAATAACAATTATTCTGATATAACTATATTAACAGAATAGGACGTGTATATACAAAAGTAACACAATATGAACAAATTTAACAACAGTAAATTGACAATGACATTAAATAGTAAAGTGACTATGAGAGCCTCTTTTAAGATATCAGCAGCCAGAAGTGGTGAACACATTCAACAAAATTAAGTAATTATTACAAATTTAACAAACACTTACGCTTCGTTTCCACATACGTATGTTTTTCGTATGCATGCTTCCGTAAATTTACGGAAGGGGTCGCTAGTGTTTTACGTACGGACATGAATTTATTTAGGGACAGCCAAAAAGATGGGGGAACGAATGATAATGGCCATTTTTAGGAGACCGGTACTTTGGAACATGAGGATCGACATATACAGAGATAAAAACAAAACCAACCAGGTTTGGAAAGAGATCGGCGAGGAGTTTGGCCTTCCAGGTACTTGCATGTTTTGTGAAAAACATAAAAACGTTCATACGTTATCTCCGTAAATCGACGGTGAAAGTTACATTTTTTTAACGTATATTACGGACATACCGGACAGAAATTTTACGGAGGGGAGGAGTCTCGGAGGAAAAACTGACATTACGGAGAATCACATAGGAATGAATGGACTTTCGGTCGGAGACGGTTGGATCGCATACGAGAATGTACGTATGTGGAAACAAGGCGTTATTTATCAACCTCTGATGTCCTTTCCCCTGCCTTGAGGCAATATTTACAAAACATAGACTTCTTGGATTGGTCGTAGACCAGCCAATTGAATGTTTTTAACTACTGGGGGTTAAACCTGTACGTTTTCCCATTGGCCGAGACGGAGTCATGGGTGGAGTCGGCTTCGTCCGAAGGTGCCGGATCAGTGCTTGTGGTCGCCGAGTCAATCTCTTCCATACGTGGATTTTTTTCCAAGTTTCCATCTTTATTTGATGAAGAAGAACTTCCGAATACAGAGAAATACCATTTCATTTTTCTGTTTTGCTTAAAAAGTGAATTTCCCGCGACCGTTACAAAGCCTCTTCCTCAACGTGTGAATGTTCGGGAAATGTAGTTTTTTAGTTGTTCAGCGGAACTGGCGAGCCTATAATTCAAAATACATTTCCCTACATGCATCGCTCCCATCATGCTCCCACACACTCGCGCTTAGCAGTGCCATTGAAAGTCGTACAGAAAGACGTATTTTCTTTCCGCACGGGTCCTTCTCACCCTTTCGCACCGGTGCGAGTGGACTTGTATTTATCTTCGCACGTTATATATTTTAATAGCAAATGCGATCAAAACTTTCGCACTGTACAGCCCTTTATAAATAAAATAGCAGAAACTGTCAAGAGTTAGAAATCAAAGTTAGAACTCAATGACGCTGAAAGATACCAACGGAGATGGAACCTCAGGCTCCATGGCGTCCCGGAGGAGAAACAGGAGGACATTAAGGCCAAAGTCATCAACATCTGCTGCTCCATGGTGCCTGACACCCATGCAAAGATCAGAGAGGACATCGACATCGTTCACCGACTTGGCAGGTACCAGGAAAATATGAGAAGATCCAGGACGACCATCATCCGCTTCACAAACAGATCCACGCGGGACCTCCTGTGGAAGAAGGCGGAGACCTGCGAATACCTTACAAAGAATAAGTTGAGGTTTGCCGAGGATCTGACTTCTGCGGACAAAACTTTACGAGACAACTGTGGCCCATAATAGAAGCTGCGAAGAAGGAAGGGAAAAAAGCACACTTTGCAGGCGTTCGTGTGATAATCGATGGAAAGGAGGTACTTCCATCTTTGCCCCCAATATAAACACGTTCGGCCGGTCTCAAATGGACACATTCTCCTAAGATGATGCATACCTTGAACTAACTACACCACTCCTCCTGTTTTCACCTAAGTGCTGACCATTTATTACCTTTTTGTGGGTAAAGCTTATTTTTTCTCTTTCTTACTGTTAAAAGGTTCGGGAGATTGTTTAACACGGTTACTTAGAATATATTGTCTATTATTAAGGGATAGAAATTGTTCGCTGTAATTTCATAGCACCTTTCATTGTTATACTGTCTTTTTCTGTTTTTTCTCTTAATGCCAGGGGGTTGAGACAGAATGTTTAATGAAAGGCTTTATTCTTATTTGCAAAGCAGCAAAAAACAGACGTTTCTTTTTTCAGTTATAGATGATGCATTTTTATGGAAAGCACAATGGGCTAATGACATTTGGTTCTCGAATGGTACAGAAAGAGCAGCTGGTGCTGCTACTTTAAAGAACTGTTTCGGTGGAAATATTTTACATTCTAAGGGTGACCCAAATGGTCATTACTTTATTTTGATTGTTGACATGAATGATACCATCATTTTACTCTTCAATAATTATGGGTATGATTCAAAACAAGAGAATGGCATTTTATTTGATGATTTGGAAATCCACATTTTACATTAGTTGTCGAAATATCCAAATTTATTAATATTAATGGGAGACAACTTTAACATAGCATTAGATAGTTTATTAGATCGATATCCTCCTCGAACTAACAATTCTATGGCCTTTAACTTGACGCACTTTATGCTGAAATTCAACTTGAAAGATATATGGAGAGAAAAGAATCCTGTTATGAGTTCATATACTTGGGTAATAAGGCTTGTACTAGTTTATCACAAATAGATTTCTGGCTGATTTTTCCAACTGTTTAGACAATAATGACATTAAGGTCAATATTCTTACAACACCCCTAACTGATCACAAAGCTATCTCAATAAATATTTCACTGAACAATAAACCACAATATTTCGCAGAGAATGGGTTCATATTGGAAATTAAATAGCTCTAGAGAGAGAGATATTTAATTCTAAATCTAATAGCTCTCTGACCAACTTGCTCCCTTCCTCCTTGGGCTCTTTTTAGAATGTATAGATAATGAAACCCTCCCACCCACTTTAACTCAAGGCCTCATAACTCTTATCCCAAAACCTAATAATGTCTAGTTCTTGACTTAAATTACTATTCAGATTTATGTTTAGATGAAAGTTTTATTATTTTCTTAGATTTTCAGAAGGCTTTCGATACAATTGAGCATAAATGTATCTTCCATGCCTCAGAGAAATTTGGATTTGGTTCATACTTTAACAATGCAATCAAAACTATGTACAAAAATGGAAACTGTTCAATTAAATTACATGCTGTTACTTCCCCTAGATTATTTTTAAATCAACTACTCACTGAATCCATAAAGCTTAGTCCACTTAAAGGTATCTCAATGGCTGATGTTGAGGTCATCATCAGTCAGCTGGCTGATGATACAACACTTATTTTAAGGGATGCCTCTCAGATACCTGTAACCATTGATTTGATTAAAACTTTCTCCATTGCTTCTGGGCTAAATTTCAACCTTAAAAAATGTGAATTGCTTGCTCTTTTGGGCCAAACAAAAGAACATTCAATGATTTATGTTTCAACAATCAAAACAAAAATAAAATTAGGAAAATCAACAGCTTCAAAAATAAACTGTCTTAAATACAATACTACAACAATACTAACATAATACTAATTGAAGTTAAACGAAAGATCAAAGGGGACAAAATCTCAACAGTTGCCTTTCAACTAAAAGCCATGTTGCCTTTCAACAACACCACCGTGTTGACTCCCAACACGATCTACCGTCTATATGTAATATTCCTGTAAAGGACTCTATAACCTATCTAGGACTATTACCAAAGATGGAGATTCCAGATGTGGTTTAAACTTCAACCCTATTATTGACAAAACTAAAAAAAGGTTACATCAATGGTTACTAGGGCTGGCCCGAATGCCATTTTTCAGGCTTCGAATACTCGTCGGTTTTTCCGAGCGAGTATTCGAATACTCGTTCCAGAAAAAATAAATAATAATAATAATAATAATCCCTATACTCCCTGGAACCGATTTTGACAGTATCTGCATATTTTGTTGAAGATTTAATAGCGTTTGAACGTTAATTAGTAGGCCTAAGTAAGTTGGAGTTCCTTACTTTTTCCCCGTGGAAGCGAACAGCTGTTCAAATCAGCTGTCCTTTCTGCCATCTCAGCCCTTACGGGAGCTTTTCAATTCATCCTGGAACGTGCATCTTTTCAGGGAATTTGTACAATAAATCCATAACAAATACCGAATTGTGATTGTCTTATGTGTCCATATTATATCCATTATATTGACCGGGTATTCCGAAGACGCTCACGCTCTGCGGCAAGCCAGTCACAGTTGATGGGCGTGGCGCTGTACAGCGAACGTAAGCAAACAGCTAAGCTAAGGTTAGCATTTCGCTAAGCATTAGTTTTTCCTCCCGAGATCCCGCTAATGTTGTGTTATAAAGTTAAGGGAAACAAGATATATATTCTTCCTCCACCTCTCTCGCTTCTCTGCTTGGTGTCGTATAGTTTGCCTCCCGCGCTCTGGTAACGTCACGTACTAGCATACAGCTGGTGTCTCACCGGTTGCGCTTTGAAAGGTCAGCGGCCAACTAGGTCAATGTTCAAAGACCGCCAAAAGGTGGTTCTGCCGTTCCAAATGGATCCAGTAGATAGCACAATTGTATAATGCGAGACCTACTGGACAATCAAGTCGCCCAGTTACAACAACAATCACACCAGTCATTACATTTTCTAAAAAAAATAAGTAATTTGAACAAACAAGTTTTAACATAAAGTTAAGTATAGGAAAACAAATAGGCAGGCTATGGCTTCAAATAAAATTATATCCTAAACAAAAAAATAAATAGGCCAATATAATGTCTGACAAATATTAAAAATTAAATTAAATTAAATGCTCACGATAAAACAAACTGACACGATCACCATCAAAACAATCAGACAACAGCTTGCACCTGTTCAGTCTAAATTGGTCTCATTCTCCCACTCTGCCCCATGGTACACTGACGAACTCCGCCATCTCAAATCCAAATGACGCCAACTGTTATTGCCGGCCGCAATAACTTCAGGGTGTCCGCGGAGGTCTTAAAAGTCTTAAAAAGTCTTAAATTCATTTTTCTAAATTTAAGGCCTTAAAAAGTCTTAAATTCGTCAAAAATGTCATATGCTGGTCTTAAATGTATAACTCGGAGGTCAGGTGTTGTCCTACTTGTACAGTTTATCAATATTACGTTTTATTTTTTTTTATTATTATTCTCATCTTTATCATATCCATATTTATTCAATTATTCTTTCCTGTGTGAAAATAATATTAATCACTAAGTTAATAGCAACACCTTCTTTAGTCCAATTGCATTAGATTAGCGTCACTGTTGTCCTATTAAAGTATCAACGTTATTGTCCTTATAACCTCCTCATGAACTTCGATGTTCATCATCATGAATGATAACTGTTGTCCTAGGAAGACAAAAAACAAAACTAAAACTAAAACAAATTAGCCATAATGTGAATATCCACTGTGTGTCTCCCTGTGACTCTCTCCCTCCTTCAGGAGAACACGCTCTCTCTCCCTCCTCAGTACGGGGTGCTGTTTGGTGCAAGACAACAGATAAGGGTGGAATGTGGCTTCTCTCTCTCTCTGCGTGTCTCCCTCCCACTTTGGGTGCGGCCATAACGCCTTGAAGCGAGCGTGCTCCGGGGGCTGGGTGTGGGAGAAACCAGTGGTAGTTCCTTTTCTCGGCCAGCAGAGGGGTTGTTCAGGTGAAACCTATGGACAGAGACTACAAAGAACTTCAAACATGGCAGACGGGGAACTACAAATTTATCAAAGCCTGAAAACTCAACAGAGCTCTACCTGTATTCCTTGGATATGTGGTATTTTATGGCGTATGGCCACCACACGCTTTCAGTTGAACACACTCTCTATTTCCTTTCTCTGTACTGTGTGTTAGTGTGTCTCTCTGTACTGCCTTAATGGTGTAGGTCGACAAATGGGGGTGAAATGTGTTCTCTCTCTTATTCTTCCTCACTCCCCTTAGGGTCAAGCAGCACCTAGGACTGTTAAAAGATAAGCCTGGAATGCAACATCCTGAACTCCCCATCATGGAACATGGCCTAATAACTATCTCTCACACACAAAAAGATCCTTCTGTCCCTTCATTCACAAATAAATTTTCACTTTATTATAAATAACTTAATACTGCTCCCCCTTTCCAAATTTCTATATACACAAAACTACGAAGCTGACCACCGAAATTGGTACAGGCCTCGTCAGGCCGAACCAAAACACCCTCACAGGTTCTAACTTCCATACAATTCTAGGGAGGGGAACTACAACATGAGGTGGAGTAGAGGACTTCAAATATGGTGGACGGGGACCTCAAATGGGAGGACTACACATATGGGAAAGGGGATTACACTCTGGGCCTGAAAACCATACAGAGTCCCTTCTCGTGGTCCTGAAACAACCGTTCATTGTTAGAAAAACACGCACTCTATCGCTACCGCCAACTGTCTAGAGGGAAAATGGTCCCTCTCGATCGTCCTCCGACTTTAGCTCTCCTTGCTATCTCTCCTTGCTATCTCTCTCGCTCCCTCTCACACAAACGCACATTGACATGTACATGCTGTCACGCACATTCACACTGACTTCACATACGGCTCCTCTCATTCTGTCTCTCTCTCACACGCGCATACACACACTGTCTCTCTGTCTCTCTCTATTCTTCCACCCATGCTGACTCTCGTTCTTGACTCCATACGCACACGCACTTGCTCTCTGGTCGTGAAGGTGGGGGTGAGAGGTCTCTGCTATCCCTAGTCTGCGTCAGTTCAGGTGTCTGTCCGTCAGTCCCCGCATATGCAATGAACATATGGCCAAGAAATCGTTGTGCTTCTTCGGGCACCTCAGATTCACTTATCAAGGGCGGCGAGCCTTAGGCCTCGAGGGTGTTCTTTCACCACGCAACGAGCCTAGTTTATCTTATTCTCTCTGTGTGTCACTCATGCCCCAGGCATACCGTTTCCTCTGCAAAGGGACTCTAACCCTGATAAAGGACTCTAACCTTCTTACCACATAGAATTATTTAATACACAAACAAAGAAGGGGACTCTAACCCCACCCGAGGGACTCTAACCCCCTTTAAGACATAGGTGGGGACCCTAACCCCACCCGAGGGACTCTAACCCCCTTAAGACATAGGTGGGGACTCTAACCCCACCCGAGGGACTCTAACCCCCTTTAAGACATAGGTGGGGACTCTAACCCCACCCGAGGGACTCTAACCCCCTTAAGACATAGGTGGGGACTCTAACCCCACCCGAGGGACTCTAACCCCCTTAAGACATAGGTGGGGACTCTAACCCCAGCCGAGGGACTCTAACCCACAGCACATAGCACTCCAGCCCACAGACCGCTCCAGCCCTCCCAAACTCGAGGCAGACAGTCCATCTCAGCAGCAGTCAAGGCCGATTTAGGGTCGTTTTAGACGCAGAGACGTAAGCACGTAATTTACACAAGGGACTTGTTTTAGACAAGTTTTGATTTACGGTTCCTTTAAGGTTCCTTAAGGATTGCGCGTGTTGCAAGGGGATTCTCCGCCAGAACAGTAGGGGGAGCAACGAACGAATCTGTGGGCGTGGAAGTGGAAATCGCTGGCTTGTTTATATTTATAATTATCATAATTCGTTCTTGTGTTTTCTTCTTCTCCTTCTTCAAAATTCTTCATTCGCTTCTGTCACAGCCTTTTAAAAATGGCGCTATTATGCTGTAAAACCGGAAATGTGAGACTCCTGAAAGGATGTGGTTAGCTGGCCAATCAGTCTTTGCAAGGTGCGTAGGGCCGTAGTGTTTTAGTCGCATAGTCAGGAATTTTGGCCGACGCACTTAAGCACGTAAGGGGGGATATTTTACCGCGCAAGGGGGGGTTATGTATCTTACGTGCTTACGCGTTACGTCTAAAACAGAGCATATATCGGCCTCAGTCACACGTATACCGACCGGCCCCTTGAGTCACTGAAAAAAAAAATTGTGGCCCCTCATCATTTCTACTTGAGTACCCCTGCCCTATGGTCTCGAGGGTATTCTTTCACCATGCAACGAGCCGATATTCGATGTGTCACGCGTTCAGGGTCAATCGGGTTTATGGGGAAATGCTGGGATGCAGTCCTATTCGTCCCCACGAGATATCCCGTAGCGAACCGCTCTCACAGTCTCACCTCCTAATGTGGTTCCTATATAACTATGCAGAGTTTGGATTTTATCAACAGGTTCTGCCTACCTTTTGTTGGGCGCGCGCGAGGTGAGACTGCAGGAATCGGTCCGGTGCTCCGGGGTCCCGAGGTCGTGCCGCTCTCCGTCTCTCGTTTCCCAGTTGCGGTTCAATTCAGAAAAAATCACGTCGGGGTCACCAAATTGAGGGGAAAAACGATCTGTCTAGTTACTGGACCAGATAAAATGAGACGGAGAGGTAATAAAGTCTGTCGGCACGAGGACCTTGGATTTATTAAGTAAAGTGGCAACGGTTATGCAGAGTCATAAAGCGTGAGAAATCGAATATGTCTAAGTCCCTAATCAGCGCTGATGGTTCGTCCAGAGCTTCGCCTCCGTGGAAGGTCTGCTTCAGAAGAAGATCCAGAGTCCCTGTGTGATACAGTTTTATGCTGTATCCTCCTCTCGATGAGGTGTGTGCGTTTGAGGTGTGTGTGGTTCTGTGTGTTTTCGCTTGGCCTTGGCTCCCAGGCCCTGGGAGAGCTTCGAAATGTCTCCTGTGTGATAAATTAAAACGGGGAAGCGCCCCCCCGAAGTGTCTCCTGTGTGATAATTGAATGTGGCTCTCACGTTCTTGAGGATGACTGGTGCATTGTCTGAGTGTCTACCATTTGCCTGCTTGGGAAATGGGGCCTTGGCTCTGGCCTTGACCTGACTATATTATCATGTTTGTGTTATGTGTTCAAAGTTGACTATATTGTAATGTGACTGCCATGTGATGTGCTCATCAGGCTAGGGTAGGAGTTAGCTATATTTGTAATGTAGATGTGATGTATTTTTCCCAACATTGGTCTGTGTGGGAGGCGGAGCCCTGGCGTTACACGTGTTTATTATTTTTTGAAGCGCAATCGTGTTTACATCCTTTTTATTTAGTGTTTGAATTTTATTTATTGTTTTTGGTGGTGTTTGGTTTTTATTCAAGAGCATTTTTTGTTAATAATAGATTGTTTTTGGTTGTTTTGTTAATTTATTCTGGATATTTTATATGTCTTCCAGACGTCCAGTTCCAGTGTTCTTTAAAAATAAAAGTTTATTGATCTTCGAAAGGGTGTTCTTTATCATTATATTAGTTGAAAAACTGCGATATTATCGCTTATCGCAATAATTTCTGGGGCAATTAATCGCCCAGAAAAATGTGTTATCGTGACAGGTCTACAAACAACACCTCCAGCTATACAACGACACCCTGAACTCAGCCCGCTCCTCCTCCTACTCAGGAATCATCCAGTCTGGCATCAGCAATCCAAGGACCCTCTTCAACACCATTAACACACTCCTCAAGCCATTGGATACCATCTCTCACTCCTTCTCAGTTGAAAAATGCAATAACTTCCTATCCTTCTTCAATGATAAAATCAGCACAATCCACATCCCGCCCTACGTCCCAAACCGGATCCCCCCCTAACCACCGGTCAATCCTTCTCCACATTTGCTACCATCACCTCCTCTGATCTTTCCTCCATAGTCTCAACCATGAAATCAACAACCTGCAACCTGGACCCGCTCCCCACCACACTTCTAAAGGCCTGTCTCCCCATTCCCTCCACCCTCATCACTAACACTGTAAACTCCTCTCTATCCTCCGGCCATGTCCCCTCCTCCCTAAAGCTTGCATCAGTCACCCCCGTACTAAAGAAACCCGGCCTGGATCCTGATTCCCCTAACAACTACCGCCCCTCCTCCAATCAACCTTTTCTGTCTAAAATCCTGGAACGTGTTGTTGCCAAACAACTCATCACCTACCTTGACACCAACGACCTCTTTGAACTCTTCCAATCCGGTTTCTGCTCCAACACAGTACAGAAACTGCCCTCCTCAAAGTGACCAATGACCTTCTGCTATCCTCTGACACTGGCTCCCTAAATATCCTCGTCCTCCTTGACCTCAGTGCTGCCTTTGACACGATCAATCACTCCATTCTCCTCTCCCGTCTCCAATCCACCCTTGGCATCACTGGCACGCCCTCTCCTGGCTCGGATCCTATCTCTCCGACAGACATCAATTCATCGCCATCAACAACTGTCAATCAGCCACTACTCCTCTCATCCATGGTGTCCCCCAGGGTTCTGTGCTTGGTCCACTCCACTTCATTCTGTACATGCTTCCTCTTGGTCAGATCCTCCGTCACCATGGACTCCGGTTCCATTGTTACGCCGATGACACACAGCTTTACCTCCCCTCCTTCCACCCTCTCAACCCTCACCAACTGTTTGACTGACATCAAGACCTGGATGCAAAACAGCTTTCTCAAACTCAACTCCAACAAATCCGAAATCCTCATCATTGGTCCTGACACTATCACTCACTCCACTCAGAACTTCACCCTTAACATTGACGGCTCCACCATCACCCCCTCCACCAAAATCCGTAACCTTGGAGTTATCCTGGACCCCACTCTCTCCTTCCTCCCCCATGTTAACCATATTACCAAAACTGCCTTTTTCCACCTCCGAAACATCGCCCGCCTCCGCCCCAACCTGTCAACTACCGCTGATGCGACACTCATCCACGCTTTCATTTCATCCAGGCTTGACTACTGCAATGGTCTTCTCTACGGCACCACCAACAAAGTCCTCAAAAAACGTCAATATTGATTGATTGATTGATTGATTGATTGATTATTTTAATGACCACACAGCCAGGCTGGTGGAATTTGTTGTCAGCTTGGTACAGGTTCCAACTTACAAAACATATAACACAGATATACATACAGAAATACACACTACACAATACATAAGGGCCATGCTTAATCCTTAACGTTCCGAGTTCAGAAAGTTTATTGCAGTTGGGATGAAACTGTTTTTTAACCGGGTTGTTCTGGAGGCAATTGTCCTGTAACGCCTCCCAGAAGGCAGTAGTTGGAAGGCATAGTGTGCAGGGTGAGTGGGGTCGGAGATGATTTTCCGTGCTCTGCGTAGTGTCCGTTTGTGGTAGAGTGAATCAAGGGATGGAAGGGGTGTGCCAATAATTTTGGATGCTCTATTTATGATGAGTTGTAGTTTCTTCCGGGAGAGTGAGTCTAGACTGCCGAACCAGTCTGTGATGGAGAAGGTGAGGATGCTTTCTACGATGGCTGTGTAGAAGTGGAGCAGAAGATGGGACCTTACCCTGAACTCCTTGAGCTGACGGAGATGGAAAAGTCTTTGCTGGGCTTTTTTGTAGATGTGGTCTGCGTTTATTTTCCATTTGAGGTTATTGCAGATGTGGGTTCCAAGGAGTTTAGATGTGTCAGTGATGGAGATGGATTCACCTTTAATGAGCACAGGAATTTTGGGGGATGGTTGGCGTCTTGGGTCGATGATGAGTTCCGTTGTTTTTGATGAGTTGAGTATGAGATCATGGTCTGTACACCAGGTCACTGCTTGGTTGATCTGTGCACGGTATTCTGTTTCTTGGTTGTTGGTGATGAGTCCTATGATGGTTGAGTCGTCCGCGTACTTGTACAGGTTGACAGAGCTGTGGTGGGATGTGAGCTTGTTTGTGTAAAGGGAGAATAGCCAGGGTGAGAGAACACAGCCTTGGGGTGTGCCTGTACTGAGGAAGAGAGGGGAGGATGTGGTATTTTTGATCTTCACCTTTTGTTGCCTGTTCCAGAGAAAGCTTTGAATCCAGTGACAGATGCATGGGTCAATGTTCATGTCCAGTAATGTATTGAATAGTTTGGCTGGGTTTATTGTGTTGAATGCAGAGCTGAAATCCATGAACAGGATTCGGGCATATGTGTTGGCGGACTCCAGGTGGTTCAGAATGTGATGAGTTGCTAAGATGACGGTGTCTTCAACTGAACTGTTGGCTCTGTATGCAAATTGATATGGGTCCATGAGGGGGGTGGTGACAGATTTCAGGTGATTTAGTATGATGCACTCAAATGATTTCATAACTGCTGATGTCAAGGCAATGGGTCTGTAGTCATTGAGGCAGGAGATGTTCTTGGTTTTGGGAACTGGGATGATGATGGATTCTTTGAAGCAGTTGGGTACTGAGCTTTGGCAGAGGGAGGAGTTGAAGATGTTGGTAAAAACCCCAGCCAGCTCCGCAGCACAGTGGTGGAGAACGGAGGGGCTAATGTTATCTGGGCCGGGGGCTTTATTCCTCTTAAGTCCCTTGAAGGTGCTTTTCTCCTTTCTTATTATCTTAATGTCCTTGTTAAACCACGGTTTATTATTATTGTAGTGTTTGACTTTTTTGAGTGGAATGCACAGGTCAACGCAGTAATTGACGTATGACGTCACTGCTTCGGTGACGTCGTTCAGGTCACCTGCGGCATGGAAAACATCCCAGTCCGTGCACGCGAAACAACCCCGAAGTTGTTCAATGGCTTCGGGGGACCAGCACCGGAGAAAGGTTGTTGGTGTTTTGGAGGATTTAACTTTTTGCCTGTATTTTGGAATTAGCAGCAGCATTGCGTGGTCGGACCTGCCCAGCGGAGCCCTAGGGAAAGCACGGTAAGCCTCTCTGATGGAGGTGTAGCAGTGGTCAAGCGTGTTGGTCCCTCTGCTGGGGCAATTTACCTGCTGATGGTAGCCGGGGAGCTCAGATGATAGGTTGGTCTGGTTAAAGTCGTCGAGGACGATGACTGCTGTGTCCGGGTGTGAATTTTCCACTGAGGAGACGTAGTTGGCTAACTCGGCTATGGTGGTGTTAGCGTTAGCCTCAGGTGGAATGTAAACACAGATCATAATAATTGATGAACTCCCGTGGGAGGAATGATGGTCTGCATTTGACAGTGAGGTATTCCAGGTGAGGGGAACATACATGTGTGAGTTCAGTAGAATTTGTGCACCAGCGTTCATTTATCATGATGCAAACACCACCGCCTTTTGCCTTGCCCGAATATGTCCAGAACTCAGCTGCACGCCTCCTCACTGGTACCCGCTCCAGAGAACACATCACACCTGTCCTCCGTGAACTCCATTGGCTTCCAATTAAACACTGAATCAACTTCAAAATCGTACTCATCACCTACAAGGCCCTCAACAGCCTAGCCCCCCCCTACCTTGCCGACCTCCTCCATCACCACGCCCCCTCCCGATTCCTCAGGTCCATCTCTGCCAACCTGCTACAAGTTCCACGGACTGAGCGACGGACTTGGTGTGATCTGGCCTTCTCAGTTGCTGCCCCCACCCTTTGGAATTCACTCCCCTCCCACATCAAAGTCTCTCCAACCCTCCCTTCTTTCAAATCTGCCCTCAAAACATACCTTTTCACACTAGCCTTCCCTACCTAACTCCCACCTTATTCTTCATGTTTAACCTCTGTTTTGCTTTTATTCCTAGTCTGTCTTACATAGTTTTGATAGGGCAATATGTAAAGCGTCTTAGAGTACCATATTAAGCGCTATATAAATTTAATTGATTATTATTATTATTATTAATAGCAAAAAAATCAGGTTCCATCAGTTTCTAATTCTTTGTCAATGTGGGGCTGGATTTGGCAGAAAAAAATCCGGATCCAGGGACAACTGGTGAAATGATGGAGAAACTGGTAGATAGAAATCCCAGTTCTATGTTCTTAAAGGCAGTGGACGATGCTGAAATTTTGGACATTGTAAACAACTGCAAAAACAAAAGATCCACTGTTTTTCAAGACATGGATATGGCTCTAGTCAAACTGGTAATACCGGCAATTGTAAAACCGCTGACTCATATATTCAATTTATCATTTCAAACCGGGATATTTCCGGATGGAATGAAGACTGCTAAGGTTATACCATTATACAAAGCAGGGAGCAAACACAATTTCGCAAATTACAGACCTGTCTCTTTACTTCCGCAATTCTCCAAGATTCTAGAAAAACTCTTCAACTCCAGGTTAGAAGCTTTTTTAGAAAAGCATCAACTACTTTCTGACAGTCAATATGGATTTAGATCAAATAGATCAACATCATCAGCAATAATCAATAGAGAATCAATAGAGGAAATCACAATGGCTATAGACAATAGGCAATTGGAGTGTTTATCGATTTAAAAAAAGCATTCGACACAATCAACCATGACATTTTAATTTGCAAACTGGAAAAGTACGGAGTAAGAGGAGTTGTTCTAGATTGGATTAAAAGTTATCTTAACGGGAGAAAACAGTTTGTGAAGTTGGGTGATTACTGCTCTTCATGCTTGGACATTGCTTGCGGCGTACCTCAAGGGTCAGTACTGGGTCCAAAGTTGTTTATCCTCTTAAAACCCAATCGCCCACCGGTGGGCGATTGGGTTTTAAGAGGATATGTTTCCACTACGGAGCGACATAACCCGCTTCAACTTTCATCATTACAGACATTCTATACGTCGTTAGAAAGGGTAGAATCTCCACAATTTATTCATCCGGTTGTTTTTTCTATAAATCATGAGCACAAAACCATAAATCATTGATATTTACCAGCATGGTAAACCGGAAATGCCAAAAAACAGAGCAACTCCCTACCTTTGAAGCAATCTGAGAACCGTAATATGTGTCCATTCCTCAATTATTTATATTCCAATTGTCCGTGAGAATCCACTGATCAAAAGCATCAAAATGGTTTTTCATAAAATTATTCCAGCTTGTGAATATCGTTGTGTATAGTCCATTTGTTTACCATCTCCAAACTTTGTTCGTCAACTAACATCCAGACGTTCGCAGCCGTATCGATATTTTCTCTACCTCCAGTATGGAGTTGTTGGGTATGCTTGTTTTCATCACTTTGCTGGCTACAAAATAAAAGTGTCCCCGTCTTTTTCTGTTCAGTTTTCACCCCGGTACAGCCCGTGAAGTAGATGGAGCGCTCCCAGTTCGAAGGGCCAATGGGCTTTGTTTACTTTGTTTCGCGGCTTTAGTATAGGGACAGCGTATTGGCTATTGATATATAAATCACTTGGGCTTCTAGCCAATGAGTTTACCTTTCCAACGCTGCCAGGCGTGTCCAGGTGTGATACGTATGAGCCGAGATATAAAGCTGCGTCAACACGGCAGACAACTCACTTTGCGCAGGAGAGAGCCTCCAGAGGACCAGGACGCACAACTCAATTGCCCCTTTAAATTTTGTTGCACAGCTTTCGCCATTTACAATGGCGAAAACAACGAAGAAAACCAAATATTATACTCATGAAGAAGCCCTCGCGTTGATTTTGGCTTCATCCGAGGACAGCGAAGACAGCCAATATGACTCTGAGAGAGAGGAGATGTTCGAACAACAATTAGACGACGTCTTAGATCGGTGAGTGACGCCATCTTTGTGTATTTTTGTGTGTGGGTTTTTATGCTTACAGTGAACAATACAGTATAGTTATATAGTATACATTATATATATAAATGAAAAAATGATATAATATAAATATAAATATATATATATATATATAGCCGTGAGTGAAATCTGAAAGAAAGTTAGTGTGTGGGGGGTGTAGCTTACAAAAGACAACAACACAGACCCTTTGTTCACAAGTTTAGCATTTCATGAATGATGCTAAATGGGTAGCCATTTAGCACCACTTATGCTAAATGGTTAACCATTTAGCATAATTTAGGAAATGCTAAACTTGTGAACAAAGGGTCTTTGTTGTGCTGCTATTTGCAGCAAGGCTAGCAATACAATCATTCTGTTTATGTACAGTTATTTCCTGTTGATTTGTGTAGTATGTAATATCATATATCTGTGTTTATTTGTTTTCTATGTAAATAACACCCCATTGAATTGCATTTATGTATTTCTTCATTATATTTGGTGACATTTGTGCATTGCATTGTGTTTGTAGGTCAATGTCTGAGGACAGTGATGCAGATTGGGAGCCGCAAAGCCAGACAGGCAGACGCCCGACCCCCACTCCTACTGAAAGTGGTCGTCAGAAGCGTCAGAGATCGCACTCTGCAGCCACCAGTGCTACCTCCCCCGCTGCATCGTCCACCGCCACACCAACGACTGGCCGTTCCCGTGCTGCACGACGTGTTCGGGGGAGGGGCAGGAGAGGAGGATCCCGAGGACCCTCTCGAGCACCCAGCGCCGCCACAGGGGAACAACAGTGGCGTGATGTGGGGGATCACAACGTCGAGCCTGCCCTCCTTGACTTCGTGCCGGTGAGACAGCCTGGACCACAGCAGCGGACCAGAGTGGCAACCAGTCCACTCGAGTTTTTCAGACTGTTCTTTACCGACGCTGTGCTCGACACTTTGACGGCGAACACCAACGCCTACGGAGCCAAGAGGCACGACGGAAAGCAAGTGGTCTGGCACAACATCTGCAGAGCGGACATTTACTCCTACCTCGCCATGGTGATCTACATGGGGATGGTCAAATGCTCCTCGCTGCTGGACTACTGGAGAGGGTCCCGTCTCTACAGCCTTATATTCCCCCCCTCTGTGATATCCCGAAACAAGTTCCTGAGGATTTCCCGGGCTCTCCACATGAGCGACATCACAGCAGACGAGGAGAACGTGGCTAAGAGGGGGACGCCGGCTTACGACCGCCTGTGCAAGATCAAGCGCCTTTACAGCCACATCGTCGAAGCCTGCAAAGCCCACTTCCAGCCGGGGCGACACATCTCTATCGACGAAAGGATGGTTGCATCCAAGGCCAGAATCTCCCTAAAACAATACATCAAGAGCAAGCCCACTAAGTGGGGATATAAGCTGTTTGTTTTGGCAGATTCTGGCACTGGATACACCTGGAATTTCTTTGTGTATGAGGGCAAGTCACCTGGTTATGGAAAGGGGCTGAGCTATGACTCCGTCATGTCATTCTTGGACTATGATCTCCTTGGTACAGGTTATGAACTTTACGTTGATAACTTCTACACAAGCTCCCACCTTTTTCTGGACCTGTTCAAGAAGAAGATGGGGGCTTGTGGTACCATTCGTGCGAACCGGGTTGGTTTCCCTAAGACCACAATCAATGACTTCACAAGGGGCACTCCTCGGGGCGCCATCAAGTGGATCAGGGACAGTGAACTGCTTTTTGTGAAATGGATGGACACTAGAGAAGTGGTCATATGTTCCACCATTCACAAGGCGTTCACCGGCGACACGGCCCAAAGGAGAGTGAAGACGGCTGGAGAGTGGGAGGTCGTCGATGTCCCCATTCCAGCAGCAGTCAAGGACTACAATCAGCATATGGGGGGGGTGGACCTGTCGGACGCACTGATTGGGTATTACAGCGCTTCACATAAGACGATGAAATGGAACAGGACATTTTTTTACCATTTTTTGGACATTGCTATTGTGAACGCTCACATATTGTACCAGCAGTGTCAGAGGGGATCGATGACTCAGAAGGAGTTTCGTCACGCCCTCATCGAGGAGCTTGCGGACCTAGGAACACCATCCACATCCAGGCCATCCACCTCACAGGTCGCTGCACCCCCAAACCCAGCAGCATCCCACAAGCCGCATTACTTGGATGAACAGGATGAGGCTAAGCGGGACTCTGCGGGCAGGGCCGGCAGACGGCTCTGCAAGCTGTGTCACAGAAAGACACCAGTCGGGTGTTCGACGTGTGGCGTTCCCTTGTGTTTTGTTGCCACAAGGGACTGTTATAATGAGTGGCAGACGCGACAAGGGATGTAGAACGGCCCAAAGTGTCCTGACAGCGCACTGTACTGATTTTGTACGGTACTGTCATTTCTGTATATGTTGTAAATTGTATATATTTTGTTCTTGTAATAATGATGTGTTCATTCTTGTGTATAGCTGTGATACACATTCTTATACATTTTTTGTATAGTTTTTGTATATTGTTCATATTTAGTTCTTGTCATATTTTCTTATCATATTTTTTTGTATATAGTTCACTCATTTTTCATATTTTGTTATTGGCACAAGTAGTAATAGTATATTGCAGAATAATAAAATCCTTGTTTGAAATTCAGTCCAGTATATTCTGTCATTTTTCTATGATGGTTACTATCCGGTAGTGTCTCATCACATGACAATATCTCAATATGGCCATATCAAATGAATGTGTGAAAAAATTATGTTTTGAATCATGGAGAAAGGTTTTATAGTCACCAAAATGCTTCAGTAATGTTTCCAGTGTCACAGAAGTGAGTAAATGCATTTGGCACAATTTGGCCATTTGGAGACATTTTGGAGAGGTTTGTGCCGCCAGTGACAACACACCATAAAAACTCCATTAACTCACAAAGGTTTAGGCCTAGAACTCCAATTTCTTCCAGGTGTAGTTGGCATGATGTAGAAGGTATTTGGCATATTGCCATATGCCTTGCATAAAGCACATCCTAGTTATTGTAGTTCAATTATGACCTATTATTTTCAAAGACAAAAAAATTGCTTTAGAGCCATGTTTGAACTGATGTCATTTAGGTTGTGTGTATGATACATGCCAAATAAACATATCTACAGAAACTAGAGCTTAGGGTTACTAGGACTTAGGGTTACTGTGTTATAAGCTTTTCCATTTGGGTATGTGTATAGGCGAAAAAAAACAAAATACTGCCGAGACAGAACAGGATTTATACTGTACATTAATGATATATGCAAAGTGTCCAAGCTACTGAAATTAGTCCTGTTTGCGGATGATACAAACATCTTCTGCTCAGGAGACGATCTCGCTGAGCTTCTGAAGGATCTTACTGAGGAAATTATCAAACAAAAAAACTGGTTTGATTACAACAAATTATCCCTAAACCTGGCCAAAACTAAAATTATGCTATTTGGATATGGTAAAAGAGATGGTAGGGATGGCAGGTAAAAATGGAAATAGATGGGGTGGAAATTGAAAGAGTACACGAATTGAAGTTTCTTGGAGTTATGATCGATGATCTAATCAGTTGGAAATCACACATAAAACTTGTTCAAACCAAATTGTCAAAAAGCATTGCAGTAATAAACAAAGCAAAGCAGGCTTTGGATCATAAATCACCCCACACTCTTTACTGTGCACTCGTTTCGCCATATCTAATGTACTGTGTCGAGGTCTGGGGGAACAACTACAAAACCTCATTAGCACCAGTAACTATCCTGCAGAAGAAAGCGATTCGTGTCATTCATAAGGTTGGATATTTGGACAATACTCATTCATTATTTCTACAGTCAAAAATAATGAAATTCACTGACATGGTGAAGTTTCAAACTGCTCAGGTAATGTACAAAGCAAAAAACAACAAACTCCCAAATAATATTCAAAAATTATTTTATAAAAAACAGCTTAGTTATAATTTGAGGGGGAAACTAAATTTTGACAGGTTCAGCATCCGAACAACCAGGAAAGGCTTTTGCATTTCAGTTTGTGGGGTAAAGCTGTGGAACAGTTTGAATATGGAGATCAAGCAATGTCCAAGCATGAAACAGTTTAAAAGAAGATACAAAGAGATGGTTTTCCAGAGTTAAAGTAATGAAGGAGGGCTTTGACGTCTCATTACTTGTTAACATGACTAGTTAACTGTGTGATCAGCAGTGAGCTATTGGTCTTAAGGGTGGTGTCGCGTGCTGTGGTGGCTCGGCCTTCTGCTGACTCCACAGTTGCTGTGGTGCTGGCAGTTGGAGTGGCTGACATTTTTAGTGTGTCAGTGAGTAGGAAACATGGGTATGTGAAGGATTGTATATGTATGGATTTACAGGAAATATATTGGTACGTTGTGTGCATCTATGTGTACTGGTATGGTGTACAGATATGCAAGTGTTCGTGTGTACGGTTGTGTGCATGTGTATTGGTATGGAGTACAGAAATGCAAGTGTTGTACGCTTGTGTGTATCTATGTGTATCTGTATGGTGTACAGATACGCAAGTGTTGATACATAGATTTGTTATCATGAAAATGAGAAATGAGTCTGAAGGAAACAGGTAGTTTTGAGTTTGAGTTTTGATTTTGATTTCTGACCTGTTAATATTGTTTAAAGAAGTGGGGTGGGATGGAACAAGTTTTTACTTCTTCAGTGACAAGGATAGATTAATTTAGATATACCTTTTGCTTTAGATAAAATTATCCTTCCAAAAATTGTAAGGTCTCTTGTTAGCCAGTGACTGAGGGATATTTTCACATCTGTTATATGATTTGAAACATTAACGTCTTCTCTTCTAATAAGGTTTTTAGAAAATGTTATTCCTAAGTATTACACCTCAGGTTCAACTCTAATTGAAGCAATGACTGAGTTGTCACTTGTATGAATGGGGAGAAGTCCTGAAGCTTTTGAAGAAAAGAGATTGTATTTAGGGATTTATCTACCATTTATTTATCTTTTAAAATAATGGATGTATCATCTGCAAATTGACTTATTTTAAATTCCTTATTGAAAAAAGTAATACCGTCTCCTTCTCAGTGGTATGATTGAAAAGAACTGTTAGCAATTGGGTTGCCAATATAAAAAGCTTTGGGGAAATACGTACGGCATCCCTGTCGGATGCCTCGCAGTACTTCAAACCTAGGGGTAAATCCAGGATTCAGGGAAACAGAACTGCTTATATCAGTATAAAACATCTTAATAACATTACGAAAATTTTCCCCGAAGCCCAAAAAGTGTAATGCTTCCAAGAAAAAAGGATGTTCAACGCAATCAAAAGCCTTGTAAAAATCTAGAAATAGCACAAAGACATCCGTATTAATGAAGTCATTATAATCTAACATATCAATCAACATATCAATCAACATATCATATCAATCAAGAATCAACCAAGTATGGTTATGGATACTTCTACCCTTCACAAAAGCTGATTGGCATTCATCAATTAATTTTGGCAGACCGTCATCCAATCGGTTTGAATACACGTGTGCCGACAATTTATAATCATTACATAATAAGGTTATTGGCCTCTAATTATCCAGTGAAAGTTCATCCTTGTTGGGCTTCGGAATTAGTGTAATAAGACCTTGCTTCATAGTAGGAGACAGGTGTCCTGTTGAAATACAATTTGTCATTATACAGTAGCAATCTGATTTCTTTCCAAAAAATATGTAAAACTCAACGGTTAATCCGTCCAGTCCTGGTGACTTCCCCTTAGACATAATTGCACTATCCAATTCTTCAATTCTGAGTGTATCCTCCATCAACTGCTTGAAATCCTCATCCATCGTTTTTACACATTCCTTAATTTTCCCAAAAAAGAAAAGATGGTCATCCTCTGAAAATTTTGTTTTTTTATAAGTTGCTATAGAAAACTCTTATTTCCTCACTAATTTGATCTTTACTGTCTATGTTAACACCATTAATATTTAATTTCTGAATTTTAGTTTTGGTTTGTCGTTTGTCCAAATTATAGAAATAGGAAGAATTTCTTTCGCCTTCTTCTAACCATCGAGCTCTTGAGTGTATATAAGCTCCTTTTGCTTTCTCCAAATATAAATTATCTAGTTCAGTTTGAAGACTATTTAATTTGACAATAAATCCACTATTTGACAGAGTTTGTTTATTTCATTAATAATTACCTGTTGTTTTTGTTTTTTGATTTTAGAAACATGTTTACTTGTTTTAATGGCAGACTCTTTAGTTCTAAATTTAAACCACTCCCATTTGCTCAAAGGTGACATTTTTAACCTCTATGCAAAAGTCTGTATTTTCCAGAAGACTATTATCAAACTTCCATATGGGAATAAGATTTGACTCGTCACGATGAAACTGAAAAGACAGTGTAATTGCACAATGGTCAGTTAAAGGTAATGCTAAAATTTCACATTTAGAAACATCATTAATCAGGTTGTTTGAGATTAACCAGTAATCCAGCCTCGAGCATTGACCATGTTAATTGTTTTCTAGTTGGGTTCTTCATTCTCCAGTTATCTAATAGATTGGCCTTTGTCATCAGTTCAAGTATTGTTTCATTAAATGCGTGGCACTGTCTCGTTGAAGGTAGGCGGTCTAACCAAAGATCAGGGACCAGGTTGAATTCCCCCCCAATTATTACACTGTCTTGAGCAAAGCATTTTCCACTCCTCTAAATACCTGTTTAAAGATGAGAATAGATTTTTGTTCTTTCATTTCCTACTGTAACCATATGCACATAATAAAACGTGGTTTATTTAATTAATTTCTGCTGAAACCATTAACCAATAACCATTAGGGTCACCTTTGTGGTCAATAATCCTCCCAGGGAATCTGTTCAATAAAATCATAACTCCAGCCGAATGTGAGGTTCCATGACTGAAGAAATTAGAATCTCCCCATTGCATTTTCCAAAATTTTGTGTCAGTCTCGGCAGAATGGGTTTCTTGCAAAAAATCACAACAAGCCCTTTGCTCCTTACAGCAAAAAAAAAATAGCCTTACGTTTTACATTATTTTTTAACCCCCTAACATTTAAAGAAATAAAGGACAACATTTAGGTAGTAGGCCTAAGTAGGTGTTCGGGTCTGTGGGACCCGTTTTCAGTTTTTAGCTTTATAAAAGTGATACAAATAATATTTTTTTTGAACTAAGATTCATTGGCTTTGGCTCATTTTCTGTGAGGAACATAAATCAGAAAACATTTTCAATGACCCCCCCCCTGTATACCCCCCTTTCACATTTATATTACACATATATTGTGTGTGTGTGTGTGTGTGTTGGAAACCAAAATTGGAGCACCCAACACTATCTACACCCATATTCCCACACATTTCACCCTGTCTTGCGGGAACCAAGCTTGAGGACCTGACACTATAAAAAAGCTCTGTCAGCGTGGTTCCATACCACAACTGATCAATATGGCAAAGCGATTCTCTGTTCAGACTGCCTTACAGTTGATATTTGAAGAGACAGAGGGTTTTGATGGTGATGCAGAGGAAATAGTTTCAGAAAGTGAGGATAACATTTCTGAGTCTGACACCGAGTTTGAAGAGGAGGATGAGCATCAGCCAGCTCCGAAACGTAAAAGAGCCTCAGGACTAGCCCTTCAGCAGCCAGGACAAGCCTGCGAGCAGCAAGCCCCAGGACCATCCCATGAGCAGGCAGGACCAGCCCGCAAGCAGCCAGCCCCAGGACCATCCCGTGAGCAGCCAGGACCAGGCCGCGAGCTGCCAGCCCCAGGACCAGCCCGCGAGCAGCCAGCCCCAGGACCAACCCGCGAGCAGCCAGCCCCAGGACCAACCCGCAAGCAGCCAGCCCCAGGACCAACCCGCAAGCAGCCAGCCCCAGGAACAACCCGCAAGCAGCCAGCCCCAGGAACAACCCGCAAGCAGCCAGATGCAGGAACAGCCCGTGTGTGGACCCATGATGGACAGAAAAACGCAATATACATGCAACCAGTGCAAAAAATACATATGCAATACACACACAGTGAGACTCTGCCCCTCATGTGTGGTATAGTCTGATATACGTATAATGGCCGTGTTCAAAGGCTTTAATGTGTTGTTCAGACAGATGTTATTGAGTATGTTTCAATTTCTAATGATGTTGATTATTTCCCAGTTATGCCTGTTTCATGAGGCATTTCCTTATTTTGTTGCATTTTAATACAAAAATAAACAAAAACGAGTGGCACTGTCACGTTAAAATTGTACCGGGGGCGAAAATTGTACCGGCCTACGTCATCAGTTGTTTACATCTTGACAACCTGCCTGGCAACAAACGACGCGATCGTCTGTTGCCGGGCAGGTTGCAAAAAACATTCGGCTCATGTTTCCAAAAGACGAAATAACATAATACAGATAACGGATCGCTAGATAACACTTGTTTTTACTTTATATTTGTATTGTATTTAATTGTTTAATCGAATAGCAACAGGGAAACGGGCGATCGCCTCAAAAGATGTAGGACGCGAATGTTCAAGAACCTTCCTACGTCATTTGACGCGATCGCCCGTTTCCCGGCAACAGACGATCGCGTCGTCTGTTGCTATTCGATTAAACAATTAAATACAATACAAATATAAAGTAAAAACAAGTGTTATCTAGCGATCCGTTATCTGTATTATGTTATTTCGTCTTTTGGAAACATGAGCCGAATGTTTTTTGCAACCTGCCCGGCAACAGACGATCGCGTCGTTTGTTGCCAGGCAGGTTGTCAAGATGTAAACAACTGATGACGTAGGCCGGTACAATTCTCGCCCCCGGTACAATTTTAACGTGACAGCACCTCTATTCATAAATGTGATTTAACAAAGGTAAAGTGAACAAATTTAACATATGTGTTGTTTATATTACTTGCAATTGGGATGAAGTAACCATCTGGTGAGTATTTAAAAAAAAAAGCTTGATTATGTTGAATTAAAAGGCAATGGGTCCACCAGACCCAGCAGCACCTCCTGTGTAACAAAAAAACGAACACCCTATGAGGGTTAAAAGAATGTACCAAAAGAGTGTAGCGATGCGCAGGAATGAGTAACTTGGTCCTTAAACTTTATGTTTAGTGCAAAAAAAACCTCCAATCATCATAAAGGGAAAGAAAAAGACCTGCATATAAACAGCTATTGTAGTAAGGTCTAATATGTGAACAACAATGACCTATTATTACTCATACTATCGTAATTCTCTGATTTTAAAGGTCCCATGACATGAAAATCTCACTTTGGGAGTTTTTCTAACATAAATATGAGTTCCCCTAGCCTGCCTATGGTCCCCCAGTGGCTAAAACTTTCGTTTGGTGTAAAACTAGCACTAGCTGTTCTGCTCGCCTTCGAAAAAACGGAGGCTCAAGCGCGCTGTTTGGAATGTCTGTGCTCAAGACGTCATCAGGAATCTCAGCTCCTCCCCTTACTCTGCCTGGCCCGCCCAGAGACGTTGGCCCGCCAATGAGACTCGACCGTGCGAGCGCCACATGTGTGTTTCTTGTCGGTTCTTTGACGTGTCTTGTATTTCCACAACGAGACTGTCGTGGGGGTTATCTGAGCCATGGTTGAGAAGGAATTGGGGGAAAGGAACTTTGGTTTGACTCGCTGAAGTACATGAACTGCGACATGCCGCCGGTTGCCGCGAGTCACCATCGCCCGGCAGCGGGCAGCCGGCAGCAGGCAGCGCGCGGTTCAGTCGACTTCAGGTTGATGTGAAAGTGGAAGAACCAGAGACGTCGCAGAACCCGACAAAGTCGTTTGTGATTCATAATATCGTCTGGAGGCGCACACAATATGTTATATGATATAGATATCTATGTATTATATGATATTATTTAGATATAGAGCTCCAGGACTGTAACGCAAGTGTTGTACACTTCCTTGTTATTTGGATAACCGTTCTGCTGTTGGTGTGATGGCGCATCACGTCGGACTCTCGTCTCTGGTATTTCTACAACGAGACTTGTATTGGGGGTTATCTCAGCCAAGGTTGAGAATGAATTGGGGGGAAGGAACTTTGGCTTTGACTCCCTCAAGACCATGAACCACGACAAGGAGGAGAAAGGGATCTTTGCCGGGCAGCGCTTATGCACCTCCGCCTCCGGCGGTGGTCCCTCAGCGGGGCTCAAGCGGGAGACATTCGCCGCCAACAATCCCTTTCTCCTCCATGTCGTGGTTCATGTTCTTGAGGGAGTCAAAGCCAAAGTTCCTTCCCCCCAATTCATTCATTCGTGTTATGCGCCATCACACCAACAGCAGAACGGTTATCCAAATAACAAGGAAGTGTACAACACTTGCGTTACAGTCCTGGAGCTCTATATCTAAATAATATCATATAATACATAGATATCTATATCATATAACATATTGTGTGCGCCTCCAGACGATATTATGAATCACAAACGACTTTGTCGGGTTCTGCGACGTCTCTGGTTCTTCCACTTTCACATCAACCTGAAGTCGACTGAACCGCGCGCTGCCGGCTGCCGGGCGATGGTGCCTCGCGGCACCCGGCGGCATGTCGCAGTTCATGTACTTCAGCGAGTCAAACCAAAGTTCCTTTCCCCCAATTCCTTCTCAACCATGGCTCAGATAACCCCCACGACAGTCTCGTTGTGGAAATACAAGACACGTCAAAGAACCAACAAGAAACACTTGCGTTACAGTGTGTGTATTCACATTGATGTGGACGTTGAAGAACCAGGAACGTCGGAGAACCCAACGCGGTCGTTTGAGATTCATAATATCGGCTCACACAGCTTTTGGCCGTGATAATATATATTATATGATATAGATATCTGTGTAGGCTATATGATAATATTTAGATATAGAGCTCCAGGACTCCCGTGTGTTCTAGAATATTTACAGAACACGGCTAAAGGGTGTGCGCCTCGCCATTGCAATACATCCACTGTAAACAGAGCGCATGGTGGCTGCAAGCTGCTCAGGGCCACACCCCCACCCTCCTCCTTGACACGCCCACCGAAACAGCGCATTTGGGGGAAGCTCAATGTGCGACTGGCTCGGAGTGGCTGTAACTCTGCACCACGGCTGAATTTAGGGAACGTCTTTGAATACTGTGTTAGTTGCCCACTAATACCTATATTAAAGAATACATAAAATAGCATGTCATGGGACCTTTAAACTTTTATAAACTTACTAATAGAAAACTTTCAAGTCAATAAACAGAAAAAAGACTACTTATAGAAACCAGTATAACATAAAGATATTGTGGTTACCCAGAACTACAACGATAAGACATTCACCAAGGGACTACGGCCGTTTCTCAATTCCTAGCACGCGTACTACGGACTCGATGACTTGCAAGCACGTACTTGGCAAGTCCGTACTTCAAGCACAGACTTGCTGTTTCCCAAAGTGAAGGCTGCAGCCTTGCTAGGACGCGTCCTTGCTAGTCGCGTCCTATGGAGATGAGACTAGAGTGCTAGCTCGAGTGCTTCGTAGCGTTTGTAACGTTCAGACTTTGGAACGACTTGGTAGTGTGGAAGCGCTTCCGCTTTTTAATACTGCGTGTCCGCTTGTAAACACATGTGTGCTTATGAATAAAACATGGAAGCAATCAAGCTGATCGATATTTATTTGACTTTTGTCTGTTATGAATGCGGTCATGTCTCCTTCGCATGGAGCCTCTCTGGGGAAGTCACAAAAGCTTTGTTGCGGTTGATCGAATCGTCTTTATTAAAAGGAAAATCCATTCAATTTTTATAAAACTAAGTGAAATTGTCTGAGAACTTAATTCATGCATCACATTTACAGTACGGTTGATTACTATTATGCAGGGAGAAAAAGACAAAGAAAGAGATGATAAACATGTATTTATTTGGATATATTATTTAACTGATCTGATTCATTCATTCATATATACAATCTACCAGTGCTTTGAACACATAAGTATATCATATAAAATACAATTATATATGTTCTTTCAAAATTACAAACATTGCAAATGATCGGTTGTGCATTAATTTTACAACATTGGATAGTGGCACTATCCCTTCCACCGGTAAACAAATGTTTGTGCGCCACCCTAAGGCGTACAAAAGCCTCCGTTTGCTGGGCTGACCCTAAAAAAAACGAATCAACACAAACATAAATAGGTATACATAAATATTGTAATCTTGTGAGCGAGTAAATTGACAGTGGTGACAGTGGTGTTTAACACCAGCTACGTCCATGCAAAATATAGCAACGTATCATTAAGTTGCAAAAACTTTTGAAAAGTGGCACAGGTCTTTAGGATTGATTATTTGCATTAACATGATGAATCTATAAAAAGCAATACGGCACAAAATATTTCTGAAAACTAATATAACTTCACTTCATTTGAACGTGTACTGCTCTGCCATTTTCAAGAACCCGCCCAGTGAACGCAGAGGATTGTGGGTAGTTTTGGCTCGTCTAGGATGCAGCGATGCATCCTTGAAAAATCTTGGAATTCTCAAAAACAAAGGACTCAAAAATGGCGCGGCTTTCGAGTGTCCTCAACAATGGAACAGTGCTTGTCGGCGTTCTATGACGTAGCGTCCTTAAAAGGGCGGCTGTTAAGCATGCTTCCTTGACATTGGGAAACAGCCCGTCGTGAGTACGTACCTGCAATTGGAACAGCAGCGGACTCGATGACGTCACCACCTCTGCTCGTCCGTTAACTGTGCTACGGCCTCATTTAGGCATATACTACTGAACAATATAAACAAATGATATAAAACAAAATCCCAGCCTCTTTCATTTTCAAATAGTAGGCTATGTAAATATTCTGAATGAATAAAAATTGAAAAGATATGCGTGTCCTGTCATGTGTATGAGCTATACACACACGACTTTATATTTAAGCAATAGATCACGCCAGGCTGTGGTATGTGCTCATTATACCACTGTTAAGGGGCGTTGTCCGGCCCCGACGCGCAGCGGAGGGCCGGCGACCCCCTTCACAGTAACCGTAACAACGGTTACTATTATGGCGAAACGAAAGTCATAGACACACTACATTTAAAAAGAAACCAAGATAGCCGTTTTATTAAAGAATACAAAAAAGTAGTCCCTCCTGGCTGCCGCTATGCATCGACGGTCGCTATGCAACACACTTTAGCGTCCCTCCGAGAGAAGGCTCCGATAGAGCGGTTCGCCGGCAATTTATCCTATGGAGCAGTTCACTCGCCGTGTGCCTAAGCTTTCGTTAGTCTCTCCATCGCCTTGCTCACTCCCGGAGTAACAACATTTACACGCTCTCCATCATCCAACATATGTTTTACTTTGTAACTGTTTCTACTTCCAGGCGCGGAGTGATATGCAAACTTTCACAAAATGATGGGGCGTCATAGCAGTTATGTATACGCTCATTATACAACAGTCGGGAACCAATCAGATCGCTGGATTTAGGTCCCCCGTTGTATAAATATTTATATATTATCTTATATTATTATTATTATTATATTATATAAATATATATATAAGTTAAGAGTAACTTAAGCTACAGTTGTGCGTCTTCTCCATATTGTCCGCCATCGTACTGCTGCGAGTGCGAAATGCATCCTGGGATTTATAGCGGTTGCAAGTACACACGAGCCACCTCCGATGCATGCTCGGTGAAACGGCGAGATCGAGCACGCATCAAGAACACTTCTGGGTTTTACGACAGTACTCGCTTGATGCGTGCTTCGAATTGGAACAGTGCTCGGGCAACGACTGATGACGTTTCACGAGTCCACGAGCACACGAGCACGCACAAGTACGCGAATTGAGAAACGGCTTACCTTTTAAGGAAAAGGGTTTTGGGATAACAGTACCGGTTTACGACAGTTCCTGCTTACGACAGTTCCTGTTTACGACAGTTCCTGTTTACGACAGTTCCTGTTCACGACAGTTCCGGTTTACGGCAGTTACGTTTTGAGCTCATGCTGGAGTAACACTTTTAATTGAAGTGGAGAGTAAAGCCGACTCGACCCATCTCCGTCTCTTGTCTCGTCATTTACCGCACTCCACAATATGACCCTTATTATGAACTTAAAAAAAAAAAAAAAAAAAAGAAGCATTCAGTCTCAGCCAAACACTGGCATGCAAAAAAAAGGATATTGGCTGTAACAGCGTCAAATTAACCGTATGATCTAATCATAACATTGGTTTATTTGCCCTGTAATCTACAATATAGTCATTCACAAAGGGCGAGTAGGCAATACTTACACATCGGAACTGGAGCATATATGCCAACCGAATGTTAGAGAAAAGTGCTTCAGTCAAGTGTAAATGTAAGTTGGAGTTCTGCCAGCCATTTATGATAGAAAAAACTTGCGTTCACTCAGGGTTCACTCTTTGGTTATCGATGAGCGCGTATCCTTCCTTCAAGAATGCTCTTTTACCTTTCTTCCTGGCTTCCTGAACCAACGGCCACAGCTTCGTACGAGCCTCCCGGTCTTCTTTTGACAAGTCTTCTTTGAAGCATATGTGCATGTCTTTGCACATTCTGGCATCCTTCGACTTCTTCCAGACTTCATCCCGCACCACTCTCATTCCGAACTGGATGATGATCGCTCTCGGTGTGTTGTTGGAGGTAGCGGTGTCGCCTTTCCTTCCCAGCCGGGGAACGGTGTCTACGGTGTCTCGCAGCCGCTTCACGGACATAGGGCATATTGTAAGTATGCCGAGAACGACTTCTCTGGTGTCCTCTCCATCCTTCTCTGTGAGACCAATCATCCGCAGGTTCCATCTTTGTTTGTAGCGGGTTTACTCTGCATGAGCTTCTTTCAACAGGTTATTTCCTCTGTGAAGGATGTCAAACTTTTTCTGTGGCACAGAGATTCCCTCTCTGTTTTCTTTGCCAGCCGTTGTATTACCTTCGATACGTCTGTCGAAACTCTTCCAAAGTTCAGTCTGTTAATCCATTTTCTGGGTCAGAACTTGTAAAATTGCAGCATAAGTGTTTCCGTCTTCCATTCCACTTTGGCCTCTCTGTTTCTTGGGATTTGGCTCTTTTATTGGAGTGTTCTTTGTTCAGTTTGTGTTCTTTCGAAGCATTTTCATCTGCACAAACTTCTTCATCAATGTCGATATCGTCACATGCCTCGTGAAGAGCACAAGTTGTAGTCGTGGTCAGCCATGCTAGCGGTCAAGATTTCCTCTCGAAAAAAGAAAAAGTTACAAAAAGAAAAAGCTCAACTGTTTTCTATTTGTTACTGTTTGACACAAAATTAAATAGCTGTTTAGCAGAGGGTTTTTACACTGTTAAATCGCGGTTCAAGGACTGAATAAAGAACAAGAAACCGGAGCCTGCAAAAGTGCTACCTCTCACTCCGCCATCTTGAAACCCCCCAATTCCTATGTAAACTCAGCCCCGTCGACAACTGAGCGCAAGGCCGGTGTAGGTACCAGATCGGCTCGGCTTCCAGATTTGCTCGGGGTCCGTTGTCTGCTGATTACGTCACACAATATCATTGGCTGTACCCTTGAATGGGAGTACATTGTGATTGGCACTGAAAAAACTGATTTTTTTGGCCCTGTTATTATTATTTCAATTATCTATATAAATTCTACAAAAAAAGCAGAATTCAGTGCTTTTACTTTAAAATAGCAGTTTTTCATGTAGTGTATTACTTGGTGATTGTTTGTAATTATGTGTCCTCAGTTTTGTATGTAAATTGAATCCTTAGATCCAAGTAATATTCACTAAACCAGTTAATTTGTTTAATTAGTTGATAGTTCCAAGTCAAATGTAATTGAGTTACATCAGTGAATCTGGTAACCTTCTCTGCATTCGCAGCATGACGTCAAAGCCCCTCCCCACATTTGAGCAGTCTTTCGTCAGACACGTACTACACGGCCATGGTCGACATTTCAACTAGGTTGGCAGACTTTGTTGACTGAGACGGGGAAGAACGTGAATATGGAACCATGAAGGTAAGTTTTAAGCTAAATAAACTTTGTATGTTCCTGTTGGCTCACCTACTTCAGTCAGTTTCTCCGCACTGAAAGCAGCGGCGGCTGCCGCGCTACTGTAACGGGTCCCAGGTGGGAGCGCCTGTGGACAAGAAAAGAATGCTGACACGGGAGACGTGGCTTGTCTTTTCAAATCCTCATTCGTTATATTTATTCATTTAACATGTTGATTTACTGAAGGTTACGGTTTATTTTCAGATTGTCCATGCATTTTAAACTCAGTATCATATTACTGCATATGGTGTCTAATTAGACATATTTTACAAGTTCTTAGAACAAACCAAAATACACGAAAAATACTCTTAATTCAAAACACACCTTTTCTCAGTGTTTTTCTTTCATCTCTCTTGTCTCTGATACAATAAACAGTTTATAAAAAGTGCATCTTTAATGCTCTTAAAACCCCTTTTACTGGACTCGTTTTTTTAACAGTACCTTGTACACTATATCGAACATTTACCTTTACATTTAACATACAAATTTTCTTATTAATGAACTTCAAATAAGTTTTCTCAACCAGTTTTTAACAGTATCTTTAAAGTACTTTACAACAATCAATAAACGTTTTAGCACTTTACAAAACGTCAAGAAGTGAGCCACGTGTGGTGTAATTACAATAAAACAAAAAGGTAGAGACGAGCGTGGTCTGTACTAACTTAAAGCTACTAGCTTAACAGTAAGACTTCAAACGGCGCCGCCATTACAAATCTCTCGGCGAGCGTCGGACCTTACTAGCTGCACATGTATTCATTTTAATTTTTACTAAAACATTACACTACATATTCTCCAAACACTAACATCGACTTGCTTTACATTTTAAACACATAACCCACCTGAAACAATGCTGACACGGGCACACATTAGTGGGCATCACACTAGCAAATAGTGTATTTTCCTGCTAGCTAACGTTAGCTAACTAGCTATCTAACTTTGCTGGCACAAAGTATTTCCTTTTCGCCTCGAAAGGACCCATTACATGAGGTTTTATCAAAGCTGGATGTGGTAAAGATGAAGCTGGCTGGAACGAGTGAATTTCATTGTTATATGATACGCGTTTTACAGAAAAAAGGAAAAGTTGTGCTGCCAGCACTGTTGTCCCCCCTCCCTCACCCTTCTAGCTCCACACCTGCCGTTACAGTCACTGAAGTCCTTTGAAATTTGTTTGATGCTGATACAATAGACTTGAGTTAATTTTATGATTGTATATGTGTATTTGTGAACACAATAAAACGACCACGGTCTTGCTGTCATGAAAGTTTTCGCACCACTGCCATGAGGTGTATTTTGAAAAAAATAAATTTGTCCATACTCGATGCGGACGGCCGCGCGTTCTCCGTGTAAACGCACTCGGTTTCACTCAAGTCTTCACATCGACCCGTTTTAAAAGCGACACCGAGCTGACACGGTATGATGGACTATGAAACATCAAGCGTCCGCGGACAGTGCGTGCGGGTCAGCGTCGCTCACAGTATGGGTACAGTACGCCCGACTGTGGGAGCCATAACTGTGCTGGAGAAATGAATTGGTCTGTGCGTAGCTGGCTGTGAGTCAGGTGTTCAGGGACCATCTGTAAATTGCAACATTAAGGTTGCACTCACACTAGGCCTATCTGTACCGATCCCAAGTCCGTTTCACACGGGTCAATCGTGTTCAAGTACGATTGACCCCCCACCCTTTTGTTCTCTGGCCTGTGCTCACACGCAACTGGGAATGAGCACGGTTGCCTCTTGTACACACGTCATCACGTCGTAATACGTCATCACCAAGCATCCGCTGCATGGACCATAACAAGGTCCACCGCCAGAGTTTTAGTTTCAGTTGCTGCACGGACGTTCATTTAAAAATATAATTATAATTGAGAAAATAAAAATGTATAAAATAGGCCACAGTTCTGATACCTACGAGAGGGGGCGCTACGGCCATCCGGAGGCGCGCAGAGCTTGTGGCCGTGATATTATATCGAAAATTATTTGATATACTATTATATATAGAACGTTATAAGACATTGTCACCGAGTGTGAGAGGAGAGTTGACGGAGAAGATGATGGCGGTTGACCTAGTTTCAAAGTTTATACCGTTTATACTCGGTAATACCGGTGTTGACAAGAGCGCATTCCTCGGTGTGAAAATGTCCACACCGCGGCAACCCTAGTTCGCACTTTGCTGAGTCTTGCTTATTTGGAGCCGTTTATCGTTCAATGGGAAAGAACAGTCGTCGCATGGACTATACGTCATCCAGCTCAGGTTGCGTAACCGTGCGTGTGCGCGTGTGTCGGCTCATTAGCATATGTACCGTGGCCTGAGCACACCTCTCCAAAGTGTGCTCAGGCCACGGAATGGATGTGGACTTGAGTACGGTTGGCACACTCACACTAGCCAACATTTTATGATTATTTTATATTTCATGCATGGTAGAGACAGAAACATAATATTGCATATCTATTGATTTCTGCTGTCAATACTATCATACTGTTTTCGCTTATTCTTGTTAAATTTATTATGAACTACTTTCAATAACTTTCCCTTTGTAAACTGTAGAGTAACAATAATGTCACATCACGTACACCAGCAGTTACCCTGGTCTAACCAGCAGGTTATGTTATTAGTCATTTACTTATTATATAGAAAGTATAACTTTCTGTTTGATGAAATTGTCACCATAGCACTATGTAAAGTGAGTCACTGCTTCTTGTCATTCTATTTCTGCTTCCCTTTTAGACTTGAACAGGAAGTCACAACAGTATTTAAGAGCATGTGCCAAAAACAAGACACCTGGCCATACAGGTAATATTACAAAATAATGTACACATAATTTGTAATATATGATATGCAAATGAAATATCAATGTGCGTCTTTGAGTTAGTAGAAATGAGGTGAAAAGCATATAGATAACCCTTTTTTTTTCCACACAGAACATAGGACCTTCTGACTGCTAATTTGAACTCCACGGCTGACACAAGGTAAGATCAAATTAGTAATGATTATTGCTTAACTTGTCACATCATTTCTTTATGTGTGGCAGTTTGGTTTAATTTTGAAATGTTTAATTTGTATTGTTTCACCTAATTTGTTTCAGGTGCCACAATATGAGATGGATGTGTAAGATATGTAGCTTTGAGTCAGAGAAGAGGTTGGGATTGTTAACACACTACTGTTGGGCAAAATAACCTGCTGAGCACATATAAATATAGCTAACTCCCACCCTAGCTTGAGGAGCACAACACATGGCAGTCACGATACAATATAGTCAGCTTTTAACACATAACACATACTGGATAACATAGTCAGGTGAAGGCCAGAACCAAGGCCCCATTTCTCCTCCAAGCAATGGTAAACACTCAGACAATGCACCGTTTCATCCTCAGAACGGGAGGGCCACAAACAGGAGATTCTGTGACGCTCTCCCCCGTCAGGAAGAACACAAGAAGATACACATGCATACACTAGGGCCTGGGAAGCAAGGTCAAGCAAAGACACACAGAACCATACACATCTTAAACGCACACACCTCATCGAGAGGAAGATACAGCATAAGACTGTATCACACAGAGACTCTGCCCCTTTTCTTCTGAAGCAGACCTTCCACGGAGGCGAAGCTCTGGACGAACCATCAGCGCTGATTAGGGACTTAGACATATTCGATCTCTCACGCTTTATGACTCTGTATAACCGTTGCCACTTTACTTAATAAATCCAAGGTCCTCGTGCCGATAGACTTTATTACCTCTCCGTCTCATTTTATCTGATCCAGTAACTAGACAGACCGTTTTTCCCTTCACTACAGACTAAAGGATGGAAATGGTGGTCGCAGCCAGTCAGTCCCTTGTCTTCACACTGATTGCCATTGCTCATTTAAAACATTTAATGCGCTTCAGACCCATTTATCTCGACACCATGTGGAGATGGTCACACAAAGTGGACCTCTTTCATTTACTTGTCTACTTTGCTGCTCTGGTTCTATTTCATCCTTACTGACCGCCAGAGGCGGTGCATTAAGCACTGGATTTATCCGTCTCGCGCATGCGCAGTTCGAGTACCTATACCAACAAGGTCACATGTGACCCTCGAGACACCGGATTGGCTATATAGCCCGGTGTCGACAGAGGATCTGTTCCTTTCATCTTCTCGCAAAGACGCATGTAGTTGTACCGCTTGCGGATAGCGCATTCGCTTTTTGAAAAGGATCGCGCTCCAGACTGTGTGCAGCCTCGCGACCAAGGGTCGGAGCAACGGGTGAACTCGTCCTCCAGGGGCTGTTTGTCTGTATAGCGCTGAAAGGCTTCCCTTGAGTAGAAGCTTCCAAGTTTTTGTTTAGTAACACTTCTGTTAGAAGAATATATATATAATCGTTCAGTCACTTACCGGTGAAGGCAGCGCTCTCGCGTCCTCTCCCGGCAACACTGCTGGGATTATTTTCACTACTGGGATTAATTTCGCTACTGATAGCTCCCTTATAGAAACAGCTCGGCTGTGTTCTGGGTTACCACATTTATTTGGTAAAAGTTTTTCCAGTCAGTCACTTACCGGTGAAGGCAGCGTTCTCGCGCCCTCTCCCTGTAACACTGTTGCGTATTTCTTTCGGTCACTTACCGGTGAAGGCAGCGCTCTCGCGCCCTCTCCCTGTAACACTGTTGGGGTTTTCTTTTCAGTCACTTACCGGTGAAGGCAGCGCTCTCGCGCCCTCTCCCTGTAACACTTGTGTTTCTTTTCAGTCACTTGCCGGTGAAGGCAGCGCTCTCGCGTCCTCTCCCGGGAACACTGCTGTATATTTGAGTGCGTAATTATTTTCAGTCACTTGCTGGTGAAGACTGCCCTCTCGCGTCCTCTCCCGGTAATACTTTTTTTGGTTTTTCTTGAATTAGTAGTTTACTGGTGAAGGCAGTGCTCCCTCTCCCAGTGTTCTGCTGATGGCTCATGTGTGTGGCGCCTGTGTGGCCCTCCTTGAGCCTGACGATGGCCATGATCGCTGCCCCTCTTGCCTCGGCTTCGAGCATTTGAGGGAGGGCCTTACAGGGAGGGCCTGTATGAACTGCGGATCCATGCCCTTGGCACTCAGGCTGGCTAGGCTCGCAGCGGTGGAACAACCAACAGCTTTCGACCATCCATCAATGGCGCCACTTCCTCAGGCTCAGCCCGTCCGTTCTTGGCGTCGGGGTAGAGCAGGCCCCCCCCCCAGGAAAAGGGCTAGGGACGAGCTAGCATCCAAGGTGGATCGCTTGTCGTCCGACATGGAGAGGATACAGGAACTCCTCCTGACCCTGCAACCTGGGGCAGGTGGCGCTGTGGCTGATAGCCGGCCTGACCCTTCCTTGGGGGATGTGCCGGGGACGGACGATGTCCTGTCGCTGGCGGCATCAGCCAACCTCTTCAGTGAGGGTGTCACGGGGGAGGAAGCCTCAAACGCTTTTGGGGAGGCCTCCCGCTCCTCTGCTCAGAGCTCTGGGCACAGCACAGAGGGTAACCCCATCGGGGCCGTCATCCGTACGGCCCTGGCTCGCCTGGGGCTCGATGCTCCTCAGGCAGACTTGGCTCAGCCTAGCGCCTTTTTCAGGCGCAGCCCTGCCACAGCCCCTTTCTCTGTCCCTCCTTCGGAGGAGTATTTAAAGGAGCTACACCTCTGCTGGAAGGATGCCAAGGCTCTCCCCCGTCCTTCTTCCAGTGCTCGGGCCTTGGCTGCCATGCGGGATCCAGCGCAGTATGGTTTGGGTCGCATGCCACCCGTTGAGCCCGCCATTGCCTCCCTCATTTTAACCCCCGATCAGGCCTTGCGGCCGGATGCCAGGTGTCCTTGGCCCCAGTGCAGGGTCACAGACGACCTGCTTTCAAAGGCCTATGACGCAGCAGCACGTATGGGGCGGATTGGCAACTCCCTCTCCCACCTAATGCTGGCGCTCTCGACCTCACTGCAACAAGCTGCAGTTGAGCCGTCTACGCAGGACCTGAGTGACGCGTCCCTACAGGCCTTTGCCCTCATGTCCAGGGAATTGGGGCGTGTTATGTCCACCCTGGTCCAGACTCGCCGCCAGGTTTGGTTGGCTCAGTCGCCCCTGACGGAGGCGTGCAGGACGGCCCTTAGAGCCGTGCCAGTGGTACCGGGGGAGCTGTTTGGGTCAGCTGCCCTGGAGACGCTGGAGCGAGCTGCCCAAGCTAGGCAAACCAACCTGCAGTTGTAGGGTCTTCACAGGAGTGTGTCCGCTCCTGGCAGGCCTAGAGCCCCCCCGGCTGCCCCCCGGGGCCGCTACCAGCCACCACGCTCTTACCCAGCGAGAGATGAGGGCCTACGCAGGTCTCGGCGGCCCGCCCAGCAGCCCGCTGATAGCTTTCGCGCCCCCGCCCGCCCATCGCCCGGGCAGCCTCGGGCCGCGGAGCCTCACCGGTACCCCTCCAGAGCCAACAGAGGCCGGGGGGCCAGGCGCTAGGACCACGGGGCCGGTCGTCGGCTGTTTTTCCCAGCAGCAGATCAGCTACTGGGCTGCCTGTACTATAGACCCCTGGGTGGTTTCCACCTTAACCCGGGGGTACGAATTACAGTTCCGACGCCGGCCCCAGGCCTTCGGCCGGGTCAGGATGACAGTCGTCCGCGACCCGACGAAGGCCGCAGCTCTGGCCCAGGAGCTATCCGCTCTCCTGGCCAAGGGTGCGATCGAGCCAGTGGACCCTCAGTTACAACCCGGGGGGTTCTACTCTGCGTACTTTCTGGTAACCAAGAAAGACGGCGGATTCAGGCCCATTTTAGACCTAAGGGGCCTGAACATGTTTTTACCATTTCACATGCTCACCTCGGCGGACACCCTGAGGGTAGTTGCCAGGGGGGAGTGGTTCACGACCATAGACCTAAAGGACGCCTATTTTCATGTGCCGGTTGCGGCACACCACAGGCGGTTCCTGAGGTTTGCCTATCGGGGCAGGCATTACCAATTCAGGGTACTTCCCTTCGGGCTTTCCGCAGGGCATGAAGGTCCTGCCGTATCTGGACGACTGGCTGGTCTGTGCGCCCTCCAGGTCCCAGGTGGCCCAGGACACGGCCCGCCTGCTGTCGCACGTCGCCCGGCTGGGCTTGACGGTGAACCTATCAAAGAGTTGCCTGGACCCTTCCCAACGGGTTACCTATCTGGGGTTGGTCCTGGACTCGGTCGCCATGAAGGCCTACCTTTCACCTCGACGGGTGAACGACATCCTCCGCCTCCTTCCCCTCTTCAGAGCCGGCAGGAGGATACCTCTGGTATCCACTGATGCTCAGGCTCTGCTGCAGCTCGCCATGGCGCCTCCCCGACAGGAGGGATCTCCTGTCCCAGCTGGGGGGTCAGATCTGGCATCCCGACCCCTCTCGCCTACAGCTCTGGGCTTGGCCACTGCAGGGCCCGACCCACTGCTGAGGGAGTGCACTGCGGCTGTCAGGGGTACGGTCATGAGTGCCAGGGCAACATCGACCAGGTTGCAGTACGGAAACAGGTGGAAGCTGTTCTCCAACTGGTGTGCGGCTAGGGCCGTGGATCCAGTGCACTGCGCTGTGACCACGGTGCTGGAATTTCTGCAGTCCCTCCTGGATAGTGGCCGGTCGCACTCCACCTTGAGGGTCTATGTCGCTGCCATCTCCTCTCTACATGATAGGGTTGACGGCGCCACGGTAGGGTGCCACAGATTAGTGTCCCTCTTTCTAAGAGGGGCTTTGAGGCTGCGTCCCCCTACAGCCATGCGGTCTCCAGCATGGGACCTGCCGCTGGTGCTGGAAGCCTTGTCATCTCCTCCCTTCGAGCCTTTGGGTAAAGGGGGGTTGAAGTGGCTGTCCATGAAGGCTGCCTTTTTACTCGCCATAACATCTGCCAAGCGGGTCGGGGAGTTGCATGCCCTATCAGTGAGTGATACATGCCTGAGGTGGAACTCTGATGGCTCGGGTGTCACTCTATGGCCGAATGTTGCGTTCCTGCCAAAGATCCTGCCACGCAATCACCTTAACCAGCCCATCCAGTTAGCACGCTTTGACCCCCCTTCTGGGGAGGGTGGGTCTGAGCTGCTGTGCCCGGTGCGGGCCCTTAGGGCTTATATTTCTGCTACCGCCGGTATTCGCCAGTCGGAGCAGCTTTTTGTTTGCCATGGTGCCCCTAACAGGGGTCGTGCTTTAACAAAGCAGAGGCTGTCCCACTGGATTGTGGAGACCATAACGCACGCCTACGGGGCCAGTGGCCGCCCCCCGCCATCCAGGGTGAGGTGTCACTCAACCAGGAGCGTCTCCACATCATGGGCTGCCCTGAGAGGGGTGCCCCTGGGGACCATCTGTGCCGCGGCATCATGGGCGTCGCCTAGCACATTCTCCAGGTTCTACCAGGTCAACGTTGCCACTCCCCATCCAATGGGCGTGGCCCTGATACCAAGCTCTGCTGCCTCTGGTCAGTAGGTGAGCACCTTGATTCTTCGTGACGTTGTTGGTATTGGCCATCCAGTGCTTAATGCACCGCCTCTGGCGGTCAGTAAGGATGAAATAGAACGCAGAGTTACGTATGTAACTCCGGTTCTATGAATCCTGGATGACCGCCAGAGTTACAGGTCACTCAGAAGTCTCGTGGTTCGCGAGAAGATTCTGGGAACAGATCCTCTGTCGACACCGGGCTATATAGCCATTCCGGTGTCTCGAGGGTCACATGTGACCTTGTTGGTATAGGTACTCGAACTGCGCATGCGCGAGACGGATGAATCCAGTGCTTAATGCACCGCCTCTGGCGGTCAGTAAGGATGAAATAGAACCGTAGTTACCTACGTAACTCTGCGTTTTATCCACCTGGAAAAAGAACAGTTTCCTCAGACAGTGGAGACGCTGGTGTCACTTTTTACACAGCAATACAATTCTTCAAAATTCAGTTTAAAATCAATTGTTGTTCCAAGGTATTTGTATGAATCCACATATTGCACCGGTTGTGTTTTTATTGTTGTGACATTGTGAGGGAAGCATGTTTTCTAAAAATCAATGATCATATCTTGTTTTAAGTATGTTTAATTGAAGATGTGACTCCTCACACCACTTCACAAAATCCTAGATTATTGGGCCATGACTAGTCTCATTTTTCTGGAGAAGACTTAACAATAGTCATCTGCATACTTGATTATGGTCCTGTTTGCATATTTACTTTGACACATGTTGGTGTACAGGATGAAAAGTAAGGGTGACAGCAAACATCCCTGTGGTGAACCAGTAGAGGAGCAGAGTTGGCTGGACAGTACTCCATTAACCCTGACTCAGTGTCCTTTCAGTTAAAAAATCCACAATCCAGCCCAAAAGATTAAAACCTAGGTTGAATTGTTCTAAAAGCCGGCTTGCCAGGATGTGGGGTTGGATCGTGTTAAATGCTGATGAGAAGGCATCTTACTGGTTTCCCCTATTTTAATTGAAAAGTTAAGCAATGCTGTCCACTTTCCCCATGTGTGAAATGTGAGACATCCCGAACTGTGGGTGTGTAAACTCAACTTCAAGGTGACCATAAAATGTGCATATGGAAAATGTGTAAAAAGCAACTCCTGCTTTAGTATATATTTTTTAAGAGAAAAAATACAGGAATATTTACATTAAAAAAACAACGTATTCACACACACAAAAAAAAAAAAGGTTCAGAGGGTCAGGCCCTGAATGGCTGGATCACGGAACAGGGTCGCGGTGTCCAAACGCCTGCACCATCTGGCTGAAGCTTTGGAGGAAGGCGGTGTTGAAGGCTGCAACTTGCGCCATCTGCTGCATTGCTCGTTGATCCTCGTGCAGTCGAGCATCCATGGCATCCTGTAGGGCCTCCTCTCGAGCGACCCGGTGTCTATGGTCCAGCCGCTCCTCTTCCCGCTCCTGCCGCCTCTCCTCGGATGCCTGCATTTCCCGGATGCTCGCTGCAACGTCACTGGCCCTACTTCTTTTGGCTGTAACAGAAAGGAATAGTGGACATCATACAAATTGTTTGAGCAACTTCTCATTGTACTGATATGCAGGTACACACAATGTCCAATTCCGATTACTAAAATGTGGCAATGTAGGTGTGGTTAGATGTAGCTCAACTTTCATCTGAAAAGCCGTAAAACAACGTATTTTGTAAACATGTGTAGCAACATGATTGCTAGTTCTCCCATAAAGACTCGATCACCGATAAGTATGAACAGGATTTATTTAAATAACGACATGGGAATATTTTGCATGGTGAATCTTTGGCATGAGCCCCGTCACTGATCCAGGATAACGTGCGGACTCGGCGTATCCTGCCAGGACTAGCAGGGGCGGAGCCTTCCCCAAAAGAGAGGACGTAGGCCTACGCCGGAAGTAGGAGATACCTCGGCATGTCCTGCCGGGACTGGCAGGGGCGGAGCCGACCCCAAAAATAGAATATCGAAAGGGGGTAATGAGACCATACATACCCGCGTAGAAGAAGTGGACAAGGATCTATACTGCTTCTGGAAGATAAAAGGCATACCCAATATACGACATATTAAGAGTCAATCATACGTACCGTAAAACGATAAGCTTAAAAACCGTCAGCGAGATCGATGAATCACGTAAAAGCAGTTGACTTAAAATACCTCAGCGAGATCAATTAAAATTTAGAGCACTCTGCAGCTGTTACGCAGCGAGCCACGAGTGCTTTCGTGCTGTACCAACTGCCGTGGTCGATTCACTCTCCGGGGTCGCTGCGTGACCTGAGTGCTTTCGCGTTTTGAACCACCGACGTCGTCAACGAACTCACGAGTGCCCTTGATGTGCCACCGACGTGGTCACGCACTCACCGGTGTTGCTGCAGCAAATATTGTGTACTTCCGTGTTAAACACCGACGTGTTCAATGAACTCCGAGTGCCCTGCACTTGAGTGTTTGATATTATGCCACCGACGTGGTAATTAAATTTGCATGTGCCCGAGTTGTGCCCACCGACGTGGTCAACGCACTACCAGGGTTGCTGCAGCGAACGTGGAGTTCTGAGTTGTACCGCACCGACGTGCGCAACGAACTCACGAGTGCTTGGGTTGTTCCCACCGACGTGGGCAACGCACTCACCGGGGTTGCTGCAACGAACTAGAGTTCTGAGTTGTACCGCACCGACGTGCGCAACGAACTCACGAGTGCTTGAGTTGTTCCCACCGACGTGAGCAACGCACTCACCGGGGTTACTGCAGTCAAACCATGAGTATTAGATAACGTGCCACCGACGTGGTCATACTCACGAGTGCCCGAGTTGTTACCACCGACGTGGTCAACGCACTCACCGGGGTTGCCGCTGCAACCTTGAGTTTTATTTTCCTATGTACGCCACTGACGTGACAGCGAACTCAAGAGTGTTTTCTAGATGATCCACCGACGTGGTCACACTCGCCGGGGTTGCTGCAGGTTAACTTGAGTTATGACACCGAATTTTGCTTTATGAATTTAGTACCCGATAACCACCACCACCAGTAGTTGCAAATAATGTTGCTTTTAGCAACGAAAATAATGACAAAATATCATCATCACAAACCTTTATCGCGTGAAAAAAAACGGGACGCAACAGGCATGCTGGGCGTGTGACAATAACTAGTTAAATACATAGTGCAATATATTTCGATAACACTAGAAAGAATATAGGCGTAACTAAAACGAATAGACTAAAATAACAGCTTGACACTAAGACTAGAATAACCCTGGAATGGAAACAGGCCGCCAGAAACAGCTATAGTTGAAAACGTGTTAAACCTGCCTTGACCGACGTTAGAGAGCATCGTGTGCGCTTGATGGAAGAACCTTGAATTCGACCGGATGTAGGATTCGTAGGCTGTGGAAGACCACCTTCCCAGCCGTTTGGTAGACGCGTCCGGCAACCCTTGTTCAGCGGCTGTAGTTGCCGCTCCAATCCGGAAGGAGTGGCCAGTGTAGAGGGGAGAAGGTAGGCCACACCCTTCGCGAGATGGACTCTAAACCACTCTTTAGTCATTGGCCGGCCGTTAGGCAAAATAAACAGAGGTGATTCGGGAGGCGTGCATTGCCGGAGCTTGAGGTAAAGGAGCATGGAAGCGTAAGGGCAGAGAGAGTTGTTGATTCTTGAGATGATAATAGTAGCACCTGCCCCTAGGCTATCGCTTTTGGACCGTTTTAAGAAGATGGAAAAATGCCTTGCAGAGAAGGTGACATCAGCAAAAGCCAGGCCCCGTGTAGGGGAAAAAGTCTGAGTAGGAGACGTATATTCCCCTGGACGCATGAACCCGTAGAATGCTGTGAGAAACACTGTCTCAAGTAATGTGTTAAAATAAGGATGGAATTTCCCAGCTCTAAGAGCGCACACTAATCTGTTCAATATATCGAGTGTGATAGGAGAGCGTTTGTCTGGTACTTTTGGCACCGATTTATACATGCCCTTCAATAAGAGACGGATTGCGGGAGCCGAAAATAGACTAGGAGAGCCAGGATCTTGGCATCTAGCATAAAATTGAATACCAGCTATATTCCCCCGAATCGTAGACAATTTATGTCTATGAGATTCGAAGCAGTGGACGATAAAAGCGCAGACAATAGGTACCGACACTGGAAGAACTGAAACGTGCATGGAAATGCAAAATAAATTAAACAGGGACCACGCGTAGCTATAAGCTTTGAGGGTAGATGGCGCTAGAGCTTTTGCCATAAAAACACTCGCGGAGTCTAGCAACGAATTTAGCCTAGTGCCTAATCCAGCCGGAGTTCGTGGAAGGGTGGGCTGATTATTGGGTCCGTATTCGCTGCGGGGCATAGACGTCTGAATTCCTGGAAACGGAAACGAGAGAGAGAATCAGCAAGACTATTATGGTGACCAGGTATATGCTCAGCATTAATGATGAAATTGAGAGTGACGGACTGCCATGTGAGACGTCTGAGCATGGACATGATAGTGGGGCATGCAGATCGCTTTTTATTAATGATAGCCACCACTGCTTCGTTATCGCAGAACATGGTGATACGTTTACGCCGCCATGCTTGGCCCCACAGAACGCTAGCTGCCACAATAGGGTAGAGCTCGAACAACGCAGACGACTCTGACCCGAAGGCGAATGTGCGGAATTCGACCGGCCATCTCCCAGCGAACCATTGGCCTTGGAAGAAACCCCCAAACCCGACCGAGGGGGCCGCATCAGTGAATAGTTAGAGAGAATCAGATGATTCAGGCGTGTCGTTATAGAAGAAGGAAATTCCGTTCCAGTTAGCGATAAGGAACGACCAGAATTTGAGATCGGACCTGCAGCCTTCGTTGAGGTGTATCACGTCGTTCAGTTTTGGGACCGAATGTGCCAGATCTAGGAGGCGAGAGATGAACGAGCGCCCTTGTGGTATAATACGCATAGCGAAATTGAGGTGGCCTAGGAGTGAGAGCATTTCACGTTTAGTGACTCCAGCAGACGTTATAAACGCATTGAGAAACGATCTGATCCTCTGTAGTTTCTCGTCCGGGAGGGATGCTTGCATCCTATCCGAGTCTAAGCGAATCCCTAGAAATTCGATTGCGGTAACTGGCCCCTCTGTTTTCTCTTCAGATAAGGGAACTCCGATCTCGCTGAACACTCTCTTAAGAGTATCCAGGACGCTGGTTTGGTTGGATGGAAAGTCAATAAGCAAAAAATCGTCCAGCAGATGTAGAACGAATGGCAACCTACATATGTTTAGCATAATCCAGCATAGGGCCTCAGATAGCAAATTGAAGAGGTGGGGGCTGCTCCTACACCCAAATGTTAGTCTAACTGCGAAATAGAATTTAGACTGCCATTTCACACCGAACAACGGCCAATCGGACCGATGAATGGGCATTATTTTAAAAGCATCTGTAATGTCGGCTTTAGCGAGCCAAGCTCCCTGGCCGGCGATTTTTATCAACGCGATGGCGTGGTCGATAGTGGCATAGTACAACGAGAATGGTTCTGGTGGGATACATTCGTTAACGCTAGCGAAAGAGTCAGAGTGAGGAGAAGACATATCAAAAATAAGACGTTTTTTCCCTGAATATCTCCGGGTAGCAACGCCGAGAGAATTTATTCTAAAGAAAGAAAAGGGGGGAGAACTAAATGGGCCGATAACATAATTTTTGAGAAGCTCTTTAGCCAGAAGAGCAGACACTATTTCTGGTTCTGCCAGAGCTGACTGGAGATTTTTTGCCACATATTTAGTGGACAATGGAGAAAGGACTCCCACCCGGAACCCCTGTGAAAGGCCCGTGATGAGATGGTCTACGAAACCGGAGTCGGGGTGCGATGAGAGGAATGATGAAAGAGAAGCAATGTTAATTGGGGTAGATAGGTGAGATTTTAAAATCTCTTGGAGGGATGGCCCCTCCCTTGAATTGCCGGCCTTTGGCGGCGGGGGCAGGTAGTTTTCGGGTGCGGGTCCCTGCAAAAACTGCAAATGTGGGAGAATTTACATTGATAGTAAGAACATAAAATTATTACAGATAGGCCTCCCATTGAAAGAAACGACAGCCCGTCCGAGACGATCGCACGGTGGTCTTACGTTAACGTCACTATGGACGAGTGGCGTTTTAGGGGCATAGACGGGGGCGGTAGTAGCGGTCTTGGGGCATAGCACCGTTGTGTGCCCGTGGGAACTGCAGATAGCGCAAGAAATTGACTGATGGCCACCGAAGTGGTGGAGCAGAAGCTCGGTGTCCGTAGTGGACCAATCAATCCTCACATTAAGCATGGAGATCCATTGGGCCGACTTGGCAGAAAATGCTTTATGATATTCATAAAATAACGTTCCGGCGTAGCGCTGGTTGAGGTCGGCGATAATAGCGAGGTAAGCGTCAAGTTCTGCCCTCCTATCCGGATAAACTTGGCACATAATGTCTCTGTAAATCCCGAATGTAATGACGAACTCGCCGAAAGATAGATTGCGCGTAAGTCTAGGGTCTGACGTTTTCAGAAGAACGGACACGTCACCGCAATCAACCCATTGACGCTCTATGGCGGGGGAGGGTAACAGTAACGCCGCGAGATTAACGTCTCTGCCCTGGATTATATTATTTTTTGTGGTCTGAGAAACCGTAGCCGCGGCGGGCGTAATAAAGCTCCTACCCTGGAGCTGGACTGGTAGAGCAGTAGCGAGCGAATACGCGAAAGGAGCTACCGCGGGGGCTGCAGTAGCCGTGGTACCCGAGCACGTGCCGGGAGCATAGCCTATGGAGGCGGAAGGAGCCGAGCCGGATGGTAGCTGGAAGGAAAAAGGCGCCGTGGCGATGAACGACGGCGGGTTGAGGGCCTGGACCCGTCCGGGAATGCGGCCTGGTGTTTCAACAGCATCCATCCTGGCGCCGAGGCTTTGGACCGACTCGGCGAGGGTGTGTAGAACCTGGCGAAGGTCCGCGTCGGGGATTTGTTGGGGGTGGTGATGAGGATCCCGTGGAACGAAATTACCGGCTTTCCGCGCTCGCTTGCCCGGGCCGGAGGTAGTAAGCCGACCAGCGCGCTTTTTGCCGGGTTTTGTAGTCGTCGCAGCAGCGGCGGCATCCGGAGTGAACGTTGGGGAGAGTGGAGCGTGGAGATGTTCCCCCAGAGCTGTGTCGGCAAGCTGCAGGGCATCCGCCCGCGACAAGCCGACTTCCACTGGGACGCCTTCTTGGGTCAGGAGTTCCAGCAGTTTTTTGGTTGGCCAAGACGCCCAAGAAGCCGATTTTAATTGGATTCGCGAACTCCTACGTGATACGGCAGGAGATGGAGGAAAAGCGTCCTCATCGAAATCCGACATTACGGCCTCTGGGTATGTATTAAACGACATGGTACTAGGTGACGAGATTTAGCGAAGCGAAATCGAAAGCACAGTAAGCAGCTCATGCGTTGAACGAAGACCTGAGCAGCAAGACATATGTTAGACTACTCTTTATAGAGCAGGTGTAGGCAGGTGATTGGTAGCTGGTGATTGGCGGCCAGCCGCGCGTGATTTGAGTCCTCATGGTAGAACTACCAGCAAGCTTAACATGACTTACCAAAGGCAAAAGGCCGTGGATAGGTGGGGTTGGTGGTGCTGCAAAGAGCAGCACTCTCCGCTGGGACTGGTGTAGATGTCCTTGGTGGTGGCGTTGGGCTCACACAGCGGCTTGACCCCATGTCTTCGTCCTCTGGGAAGGCCGAGTCAGGCACTTCCTGGCAGCGAGGTTCCACACCTGAAAGTTGCAAATTAAAGTCAGTCAGGCCAACTGCAACAATAGCTTACTTAACAAAGGACTAAACAAAAGACATAATCACCGGAATGGTAGTAATTTCTAACAAAGGGCTGCCAGCTTACTGGCTAGCAACCCAACACAACAATTAGATTTAATGCTGTGAAATTATCCCACTTTCTTGAAACTTTAATGCGCATATCTAGCAATTATCAAGTCACTGTTAATTATTACCAACAGAGCACAGAGCTCACAGTTGCAGCTATCTAGCAAATCTTACCGGTAGGCTCCAACATGGACTCGAGCAGAGAGGTGGCCGTGTCGATGGCCCCCTCTCTTCCCCTACTCGCCGGTCGGTGTCCGTAGATTGCGTCCATGATATCAAACCAATTCCACATCTTTCTGTCAACGCCACTGCGGCTGTTGTGGTCTTTGACCTTCCGATACTCGGCCCGGAGCTTCTTGCATTTCCGCCGACACTGCTCAGTGTGCTTTTCGTACCCCGCAATCGCCATTCGACCAGAAACCAGCTGGAAGACCTTCTCGTTCCTCACTGCTCCATCAAGCTCCCTCTGCACGTCTACCTCCCCAAGAATGCCGAGGAATGTCTCCACCTCCTTGTTCGACCAAGCGAGCGTTTTAGGAGCCATGTTAATTGCTTTATTTTGGTCGCATATGCAACCAAAATATTTAATAGTGCGACTAAAAAAAATTATACGTCGCACTGGTGCACCTGACGCTGCTCGGGTGAATTTTTTTTTTTTTTTGCGGAAGCGCAGCATCTCTCTATGGACGCCTGATTTGTTGTCACCCATGGTTGTCACCAATAAGAGACAGAGCTGGGGGCGTTTCTTTGCCTCTGATTGGCTGTCTTCTTTTTCACTGCTCTAAGTGTGAGTTGAAGAAATGCGATCGACCTAAGCAGGCTGAGCGCCAGAGTTGCCTAAATGAAACAGAAAAGAAAATAAACACGACAAAACGAGTGAAAATGAAGAGAGGTAGAAACATTGAAAGCTTTTTTATTAAGAAATCCTGCCAAGACACCGGCGACGGTCCCTGGGAAGATGCCAACTGGCCCCGGTCCTTCGGCGATAGCATTATAGATTCGGAACCAGAGGAGACAACCGAGTCTCAGATTGAGCCCGGCCCCGAGACTCAAATTAAAAAGCCCAAAATGTACTCTTTCAGACATGACTGGTTGACACAATTTCCCTGGCTGAGATACGACAAAGGACGGAATGCAATGCACTGCATTTACTGTCGGGAGTGCCGTCAGAATATGGCCGGTAATAGTAGGCGAGGCAAAGTCGTTTCGTATCGAAACGTTAAAAAATGTCCAGAAAACACACAATATGCCGTGACAAATGTGTGGATAAAGTGGCCCCTCTCCCAGCTGCATTTCAGAGGCAGGCAGTAGTAATCAGGTCCTCGGAGGAATCCGAAATTATCATAAAATGTAATGTTGCATACAACATTGCAAAGGAGGAAATGCCGTTCACGACATTTAAATCAGAGATTATTTTGATGAAGAAAAATGGATTAAACGTCAACCCGACCTACAGCAATGATACGGCATGTGCCCAATTTATTGGTGTAATAGGAGATACATTAAAGAAAAAAGACAGCTGCGGACGTTGGTAAACTGCGGTCAAGTGAGCCGCCATTCGTTAATCCGCGGTTAAGCCAGCTGTCTATCACACAGAATCTTCGTGCACCTTTACTCTAAACAGCCTTTGGGTGGTATCTCGCAACGTTTTCCAAATAAAACCCTTCACCTACGTGTGTAGATATATAGAAATGTCATACGGCGGCGTCTAGAACGTCCGCACATACGGCCATCCTGCCAGTCAGCTGCTCACCCATAACATTGTGTTGGTAGTGGTACATGTACTTTTTAAATAACGATAACTTGCTACATTTTCAACCGGTTTACCAACGGTTTGGTTTCTTACAAACGTTATTAACGTGGTTATAATATTGTACCTATTTTAGATTTTTTTTTTTTTTTATCAAGTATCAAGTATGCAGTGCCGTAACTACATCTCCGACGTTTATAACAAAACAAACCGTTTGAAAATTTAGCAAGTTATGGTTATTTAAAAAGTAGCCTACATGTACATGTACCCCTACCAACAGCAGCTGACTGTGGCAAGTTGGCCGCCAGTGCGGACGTTCGACTCCATTGGCCAGCAGAATATGCATGTGAGTTTTTTAAATTACATTTTCTCAAAATTCGGTCTATAGCTCACTTCAAAGTGCTGACGTAATGCAATTTGCAAAGGCCAAAATATGCATATGTGAGTTTTTCAAAATACATTTTCTCAAATTCTATACAGTAAAATCACATGGTTCCTTGTGTACAAGTAGTCTGTACAACAGTTAGTATGTTCATATCAGTCAGTGCCTGAACTTATGTGAAATTCGGTCTATAGCTCACTTCAAAGTGCTGACATAATGCAATTAGCATAGGCGAAAATATGCATAGGCTATGTGAGTTTTTTTTTATATATATATATATATATATAGCTATATAATTGGGCTTAAAATAAAGTATTTCTCTACACCTTATTGTTGTTAAAAAATCCTTTTGGCGTTCAAGGTGACGCAATGAAAAATTTGGGTGCACCTACATTTTCTGCTGGTGCACCTAAAAAAAATAAGTTAGGCGCACCAGTGCAACCAATGCAAAATGTTAGTCTGGAGCCCTGCCTCGAGGCTACTGTTTGTTCGTTTTTATCCCCGCGTCGCCCGGAAGTGACGATTCTGTCGACCAATCAACGGACGGGGGTTGTAGCTAGAATTTCCCGGGACCCTTTCAGGCGTCTCGTCTCGTTTTCGGTACCCCAACGGAGGAGTCCCGAGAACGGGGCCGGAACGGGTACGGCAAAGTCCGGGTCACGCCCACTTTTGGCGGTGGAAACGCGACCCGACCCGCACCTTTGCGATCCGATCCGTTCCGCACCCTGCAGTGGAAACGCGCCATACAAGGCTTTTCGTATTTTGTTTCTTGTTTTTTGTTTTTCCTAAAACCCCAGATTGTTTCGGATGGTATTCCGTAAAGGTCTGGAGGACCATTTGGAGCCAATATTGAGCATTGATAGAATTGTTATTCACATTAATTTTGAATCTATTGGTGGAGATGTTATTTTTTCTGGTTGGGTTTAATAGATTGACAGGTTTTTCGTATTCTGTTATAGAAGAACCCCGGATTGTTTCGGATGGTATTCCGTAAGGGCATGGAGGGCCATTTGGAACCAAAGTTAGGTATGAGTGGAAATGTTATTCCTTTTAAAATTATGTTTCTTGAAAATTCTCTTGTAGGATTGCAGGACACGTTCATCAGTCGTGGACCCTGGGATCATCGAGCGTTTCGGCCATTATCACGAGACACTCTCACCCAAGGAAGGCCCCCCCGAGGTCGATCAACTCTCGGGTCATGTTCCATAACCCATCAAGAACCTTTTCTTTAATAAGATTTTACATGGTTAGTTTAAATATACAGCCGTTAGTAATTATTGGGTTAGGGGTTAAGGTTAGGGAATAAGGCTAAAGGTTAAGGTTAGGATTAAGATTTAGGTCAGTGGTCGGGATAAAGACTCGGGTTAAGGTTAGGGAATAAGGCTAAAGGTTAAGGTTAGGATTAAGATTTAGATAAGGATAAGTGGTCGGGATAAAGACTCGGGTTAAGGTTAGGGAATAAGGCTAAAGGTTAAGGTTAGGATTAAGATTTAGAAAAGTGGTCGGGATATTGACTGGGGTTAAGGTTAGGGACTAAAGCTAAAGGTTAAGGTTAGGATTAAGATTTAGATAAGTGGCTGGGATAAATTCTAAAGGTAAATTGTTGTGAAATCCCGGGTAAGTGGCAAAGGATTCTAGGTCGGTAAGTAGTAGAGGAAATACTAGGTCCCGGAACACCCTCGGCCTAGCCACTAATGTGGGCGAAAAATATGAATTTGGCAAATTCCTGTGTTCCATACACCGCACAACCCCAGGAAATGCTAAAACAATTCAAAACAGCCTGCATCTCATACACAGCATAGTACCAAGTATTTTAACATTGTTTAGTTTTGAATAAAGTAAAAGACTTACCGTAGAGTAGTCCTCTGCCTTCGTTGGTTCATTTTGGTGGATTAACTATGAAGCAGAAGGGAGGGAATAGTATCTAACGCGTGTGAGAGACATATAGTAGAGCTACTTCGAGCCCCAGGCTCTCTGTGGGTCTGGCTATGAGTTCTGCCCTCCAATCTCTCTGTCAAGCTTTATAGCATGGTTTCTCAACAGGGGCGTTCGTATAACCTAGGGGGGTGCTGGGAACGTGATTCCATTTTGGGGGGGGGATTTTAAACATTTCTTTTTATTAATTTCTCTTTTTATAAAAAAAATTTGGGTGAACGAATAGGCTACCTGAAATAAATAGCCTGATAATTCAGCACTGTTCGGTCCTGCACACGCCCGGACTCCCGTTACATCAGCTATCGTCATGATCTCTACAGTAACGCTGATAAACATAACCCAAGTTCGCGGGTTAACAGTTCAATAACCAACACAACACAATCAAACATGGCCGTGAGCAAAAAAATAAATCTAATTTAGTTTCATAGCCCGTTTTCCTCCTTCCTCTTGTTCAGTTCCAGCTGCTCTGAGCGTAGTCTCCACGAAAAGGCTGTTGCATTTCAAATACAAAATATATAGGCCTTATTAGGCCTCTGCGTATGATCTGTTTTCGAGTCTGCGTTGCCCGGGCCGCGGTGCCCGTGGTTCCCGGGCCATTCATTCATTCGTTCACGGGGCATGGCAGGAGTCGCGGGAGATGCAGGAGTGGTCGCGGTGCCCAAAGTCACAGTGGCCGGGCCGCAGGGTGCCGCGGCACGAAGGGAGGCGTGGCGGCCGGGAGTCGCGGGAGTGCCCGCACCGCGGTCACGGTGAATGAATGTTCAATCCAACCATTTCTTCCTCAACCAACTCATCTCTGGAAATTTAATTGCATGTCATGAATATTCACTAATATTGTATATTTTTTGCACCAAAACCGACTCAGAGGGCATTCATTGCCATTAGTGATCAACGCAAAATCAATGAAAAACGATGCACTGACAACTTTAAACAATATAACACGAGTGTGAGTGGGGTTAGTTTATTTTTATTTTTTCATTGGGGGCGGGGGGGGGGTTGGGCAGAGGATCAGGGTAAGGTCAGGGGGGCGTTTGCCCAAAAAAGGTTGAGAACCACTGCTTTATAGGGTCAAGTGGGCGCGGCCGGTGTGACGTAATAGTTCCTCCCTCCTCGCCTGTTTAATGGTGCTGCCATCTGTGGTTGGAGTAGTAATTGCAGCTTATGTGTTCGATCCCGTTTCCTAGTGGCTATGTGAGGGTTATGCAGCTTGTGTGTTCGATCCTGCTTCCTAGTGGCTATGTGGGGGCAGTTTATGTGCTTAAAATACGTGACTATATCATTCTAAATAAATACAAAATGGTCACCAAAATGGCCCCCCTCCCCAAACCACACTCTACAAACATTATTCGAGAGCGCTCCCTATTGGAAATAAAGTATAACTTATCAATCGAGAGAGAGAGAGAGAGAGAGAGAGAGAGAGAGAGAGAGAGAGAGAGAGATGTCAGAAGTAAGTAGGTGTGCGGTGGCTACCACGACATCCTACCCCGCCGATCTAGGCGTTTTCTGACTCCTATTCACCTTCTCAAACCCGGCAAAGGGCAGAGTGGTGGTATGATGGTGAAGGACGAGAGAGAGAGAGAGAGAGAGAGAGAGATTGATGTTCCATTAAATGTTGTTTTTTCATTCGTAGAATTGGACGATTCAAAAAGATTAAATTGTAAAAATTTATAGGGTCAAAATTAGGGGTGTAACGATTCATGTGATGCATCGATGAATCGATTGTCAGTCTTACCGATTCAACTAAATCGATCTGCTAAAATAAATAATAGAATGAATCGCTTTGGCTTCACCAATTATCGATATAAAATTAAATGCTTTAAATCGTATGAATCGATTATGATTAATGTTTTAAGACTTAGTTTACACGTTTATTTTGTGAAGCGCAGCTCGGTAATCCGTAACTCTGTCATCAGCTAGTCAGCTTGCAAGGAAGTCCCACTAGAGTTTTTTTTCTCCCTCACCCTCTACTGGTGCATTTCAAACATGGCAGAGAGCGGCAGCGAGATTGTTAATGCACCAGCAAACTTGAAATCCAAAGTGTGGAAGCATTTTGGCTTTGCAAAGAATAATGGTAAAATTGACAAGGGGTGTGTGACGGGGCGCATAGCTTCCGTCAATGTTGCCTGTGTGTGTTTGTCTCGTTTGACTATGTATTCCGTTACCTTCCTACTGTTTTAAAATCATTTATCAACCATGTCATTTATCATGCGCGCTACGGCAGTTTAATACAATCTTGCAAGTACCATCATTACAACGTTCCGTTTAATACCATTTACGATTAACGTCACCTGTTCTGTTGCAATAACCATTCAAACAAGTACAGTGGGGCAAAAAAGTATTTAGTCAGCCACCAATTGTGCAAGTTCTCCCACTTAAAAAGATGAGAGAGGCCTGTAATTTAATTTTTTTCATAGGTATACCTCAGCTATGAGAGACAAAATGAAAAAAATAATCCAGAAATTCACATTGTCTGATTTTTTTAAGAATTTATTTGCAAATTATGGTGGAAAATAAGTATTTGGTCACCTACAAACCAGCAAGATTTCTGGCTGTCACAGACCTGTAACTTCTTCTTTAAGAGGCTCCTCTGTTCTCCACTCGTTACCTGTATTAATGGCAGCTGTTTGAACACCTTATCAGTATAAAAGACACCTGTGACCTGTCCACAACCTCAAACAGTCACACTCCAAACTCCACTATGGCCAAGACCAAAGAGCTGTCAAAGGACACCAGAAACACAATTGTAGACCTGCACCAGGCTGGGAAGTCTGAATCTGCAATAGGTAAGCAGCTTGGTGTGAAGAAATCAACTGTGGGAGCAATTATTAGGAAATGGAAGACATACAAGACCACTGATAATCTCCCTCGATCTGGGGCTCCACGCAAGATCTCACCCCGTGGGGTCAAAATGATCACAAGAACGGTGAACAAAAATCCCAGAACCACACGGGGGGACCTAGTGAATGACCTCCAGAGAGCTGGGACCAAAGTAACAAAGGCTACCATCACTAACACACTACGCCGCCAGGGACTCAAATCCTGCAGTGCCAGACGTGTCCCCCTGCTAAAGCCAGTGCATGTCCGGGCCCGTTTGAAGTTTGCTAGAGAGCATTTGGATGATCCAGAACAGGATTGGGAGAATGTCATATGGTCAGATGAAACCAAAATATAACTTTTTGGTAAAAACTCAACTCGTCGTGTTTGGAGGAGAAAGAATGCTGAGTTGCATCCAAAGAACACCATACCTACAGTGAAGCATGGGGGTGGAAACATCATGCTTTGGGGCTGTTATGCTGCCAAGGGACCAGGACGTCTGATCCGTGTGACGGAAAGAATGAATGGGGCCATGTATCGTGAGATTTTGAGTGAAAACCTCCTTCCATCAGCAAGGGCACTGAAGATGAAACGTGGCTGGGTCTTTCAGCATGTCAATGACCCCAAACACGCCGCCAGGGCAACGAAGGAGTGGCTTCGTAAGAAGCATTTCAAGGTCCTGGAGTGGCCTAGCCAGTCTCCAGATCTCAACCCCATAGAAAATCTTTGGAGGGAGTTGAAAGTCCGTGTTGCCCAGCGAAGGAGGAGATCTGCATGGAGGAATGGGCCAAAATACCAGCAGCAGCAGTGTGTGAAAACCTTGTAAAGACTTACAGAAAACGTTTGACCTCTGTCATTGCCAACAAAGGGCATGTAACAAAGTATTGAGATGACCTTTTGTTATTGACCAAATACTTATTTTCCCCCATAATTTGCAAATAAATTCTTAAAAAAATCTGACAATGTGATTTTCTGGATTTTTTTTTTTCATTTTGTCTCATAGCTGAGGTATACCTATGGAAGAAAAAAAAAATTACAGGCCTCTCATCTTTTGAAGTGGGAGAACTTGCACAATTGGTTGCTGACTAAATACTTTTTTGCCCCACTGTATGTCGTTGTCAAATTCCAGGTTTGTTTATTTAGTTTAAAAGTTGCATGTTAACACAGCGTAAATGTTCGTCTTATCAGCGTCTCGTCTAGACTTTGTATTAGGGAATGTGTGCCGCGTCAACAGGGTTTAAATTAACGTCATAACTTCCGGGTAAACCGGAAGTGACCCCCAGTTTTTGTAATTATGTTTATTGCAGTTTTTGTATATTTTGGCTATGCCAAAATCTAGCAATAATATAAAGGTCCAGTATGCTTAAGTTCGAATTGATGTTTTTGTGACACTCAAGCCCATTCAGTTTGTTTAGTGAAAAATATTATTCTTGTTGATTTTCGTTTTATTTTTATTGCCTTATGGGCCTTAAATTGGGAAAATAAAAGATCCCATCTTTTTCCAAACTTCTCGTCGGCTCCTGAGTGATTTTCCACCTAGTTCAAGACGCTCCAACACATCTACCCATGACAGGGTGTCACATTATTGCATGTTTATTTCACGGATATAGAATTTTGGTTCAAAGTTACGGAATCGAATCGCGGTTTACAGAATCGAATCGAATCGTCCAAAAAAAAATAAAAATCCTTCAATCGAATCGCCAACTACTGAATCGTTAATCGAATCGAATTGTCTGAAGCCAAAGATTCACACCCCTAGTAAAAATGCAACTAAGGCTCAAAAAAGACCAGTTTGTCCGAAGGCTCTGGCAGGGTTAGGTGTAGTTTCGTTTCCCATAGATCTCCCCGGGTGGTCCGCCGACTTCCGCGGTTTAGATAGAGATCTAAGGCAAGGTACGTGCCGGCGCTTGTCATTCATGGTCTAGATGTCCACATGCATTTTTGACCCAAAAAAAAGATGTTTGTTTCATTCCGGTTGGGCTTTTTACTAGAGCTGTCAGTTAAACGCGTTATTAACGCCGTTAACGCAAACCAAATTTAACGGCGTTAATTTTTTTTATCGCGCGATTAACGCAATTATTTTATTTAAAAAAATATATATATATTTTTTTTTTTCTTTGGCTCAAAAAAAGAAGCAGTAGCCTGACTCCTATGTTCAAATGACATTTGTTCAAAGCAGTCGTTTAATGGCTCTTTTTTTTGTATCGTCCTGTTTTGATCAGTATATGCCAATGTTGTTATCAATAAAAAATCATTTGCCCAAGGCAAGCCGTTGCACTTCACCATGTTGCTAAGAGAATTAAAATGAGAAGAATTATGGGACAAAAAAATCAAGGGATATATAGCATAGAAAATAATTTGTGATTAATCGCGATTAATCATAGTTAACTATGACATTAATGCGATTAATCACGATTAAATATTTTAATCGCTTGACAGCTCTACTTTTTACAGATAGAATGGTTTTCTGTATTTTGTTTTATTAGGACCCCAGATTGTTTCAGAAGGTTAGGTGAAAGGGTAATTGTTCGGGAGGACTGTGGGGTCGCAGTTGCAGCTGGCCTATTGTACCGTGTGGTCTAGGTGTGGATGAAATGTGTGGTGAATGTGAATAAGTGTGGGATGATCGTGTGAGAGGGGGCACCTGGTGGTTGTATGTGTAGAGTGGATGTAAATAAATATGTATTTGTTGATTGTGTGTGTAGTGGATGAGGAGTGGGTGTAATGCATATGTAATAGGTGATGAATGTGTAATAGGTGTATTGTGAATGATGAAGGTGTAATAGGTGTAACTTATGTAAGATGTGTGCAGATGATGGATGAAAAGCGTAGAAGGTATAAGAGGTAAATGGATGTAGTGTGAAGGAGGGATATGTAATAAATGTGTAATGGTGGTGATTGTAGTGTGGGTGTGTGATAGTTTGGGAGTGTTCGTGGTGGTTGTAGTAGACATGTAATGAATGTGTAACAAGTGTATTATGAATGATAAATGTGTAGTGGGTGTATGATGGATCTGTGAGGTGGATGTTGGATACTTAGTGCTGGGAGTGTAATGGATGGTAAATGATGGATGTGTATAAAACAGGTGTGTAAGTGGGTGTAGTAAATGTGTAACCCTGCGTTCACACCAAAAGATGCATTTGCTGCCCGAACGCGTTGACGCCGAGGTTTTGCGGCGCAGCAAAAGTTTTGCGGCGCAGCAAAGGTTTTGACACGCTGCAAATGTTTTGCTGCGCCGCAGTTTTGCAGCGCGGGAAGTTTCGCGGTGCTTTTGAATTCATTCACAACCGACATTACGAGCATTGCATGTCTTTACCTGTTGTGGAAGAGGGAGAGACGTCGGAATGCCCGTCGTTTATGGGTTCATGAGACCATTCGGAGCCCGGAAGGCTGGTGCTGCCTGGCACCCAACTGGTTTTTGTTTGGGGTTGTTATGCTAGCCCTTTAGCATACTTATACATGCACATACTACTATAGTTTAGTTTAACTGTAAACACAACTACACTACAGAATGCTGATTTGTGGGGTTTTTCGAGTTACTAAATAAATGTAGCGGTAGTGAACTCTAGGTCACTCCAAGGGAGTAACACTGATTGGCTGTTACGGCATGTCACTCAGTGGCAACGCTGTTGAACGCTGATTGGCTGTCATCACGCGTTTGCTGCCGAAAAGTTGAAATATTTCAACTCGAGCAGCATTTGACGCGCCGCAAAATACGTGAACGCGCCCGCCGCCCGTGCCCGGCATGCCTGCCGGGCACAGGCATGCCGCGCTGCAAATCAGATTTTGACGCGCTGCAAATCAGATTTTGACGCGCCGCAAATTAAATTTTGCTGCCGGTTTTCTCGGCAGCAACTGCTGCGGCAGCAAAGCAGCAACGTGTCTCTACATTCACTTTGAATGGGATCGTGCCGCGCGTCAACTTTTTGCATCTTTTGGTGTGAACGCAGGGTAATAGGAGATGTGTGTATGCTGGTTGTGGTGAATGTATGCTGTGGTTCACAGTTTCTCATTCAGACCTGTGGGTGCAAGTGTATGTAGACGGGTGATCCATTGGTGCTCTATGCGTCTGCGTTGTGGGGTGGTCCATCTGGGGTCGGACTGTAAACCGGTGATGGTGAGGTGAGTGACAGTGTTCTGCAAAATGTTTGACCAGTGTGGTTTGTAGGTGCTGGAGTTTGATATTGCGGAGGTGTTGTCTTAGGCGGAAGACCATAGTGTGTTTTGTTTCCCCGATGTAGTGTTTGTGGCAGTGTGTACATGTTATTATGTAAACCGTGTTGGGGGAATCAATACATGGGGGGTGAAGAATGGGTAGAGTGGTGTGGCTATGTGGGTTTGTGATGGATTTGTGTGGTTTGAAATAGTGTGTTATAGACGGTGGTGCTTGTGTGGGTTTGCGGGAGAAGGTGGAGGTGACCAGGAGATCCTTTAGATTTTTGTTTTTCCTGTATGCGGAAATGATTTTGTATGGTTGAAGTGGTGTGTGTTGTTGCTGTGTGGTGGTGAAGTGGGATTTGATGCTGCGATGTATGGAGAGGGTTCTGTGGGAGAAGGTGGTGAAGAAGGGTAGGATGATAGTGAGGGGAATCTGTGTGTTAGGGTTAGGTGTGTGGAGGGGGTTGAGGTTAGGGTTAGGGAGGGGTTAGGGGAAGGGTTAGGGAAGGGGTAGAGGTTAGGGTTAGGGGAAGGGTTAGGGTTAGGTGTGTGGAGGGGGTTGAGGTTAGGGTTAGGGAGGGGTTGGGGGAAGGGGGAGGGTTAGGTTTGGGTTAGGGCGCTCCCTCATGTTACATGCAGTAGTACATGGGACTGACATGTAGTCTCCCATGCACTACTACTATGTAACATGAGGAGAGGAGGGCACGGGCACAAGCAATTTAAAATACGTTAGAGAACTTTTGCTACCATAAAATCTAAATAAAAGAAATGAAATAAAATACATGAAAGGAATAAAATATGGGAGAGTGGTTAGGGTTAGGGTAAGGAATAAGAATGGCTATGTTTTAGGAAGGATGCTGGGGAGGTTATGGTGAGGACCGGGACGAATGGAGGGGCAAGACGGATCGTCATTAAGGCCAAAAGGGGCTGTGGCGGACAGCCTATAGATCCACCTTCTCTCGGCAGCTCTCTTCTGGACCAGGGACCAACCGGCATTGGTCTCCAGGGGCCGGTTGCACCAACTGGGCGTAACTAAGCCTGGTCGTAACTGCTAAGTAGGTCTTAGTTACGACCTGGCGTTAGAATGGAACTAACGCCGGTTGCACCAACGGGACTTACGACTGGTCTCAACTACGCCCGGTCTTAGCCATGCGCGGCCATGTGAATGTTCCATGTGATGCGCATATCACCGCGTTGCTAGGATACCTCGTGACAACAGCTGTTTACTATTTTACCAACATCCGACAAATCCGACAAACCGACATGATGGAGGAAAACAGAAAGAGAAAAGTTAACTTCACCGACGTTGAAATTAGAAAATTAATAGAATTATACAGTGAGAATAAGACGGCACTGACTGCCAAGCAGTCCAATGTCGTAACAAACAAAACAAAGCAAGAGACATGGAGATTTATAATGGAGAGTCTGAACAGCTGTTCAGACTCAGGCTGTCATCGGACGGATGGTGACATCAAAAAGAAATGGAAAGACCTCCTGTCCCGGGCCAAGAAGGACGTCTCTTCTCTAAAGCACCATCCCACTGGCGGTGGTCCTCCCCCGAAAACATCACCCTATAGTGACATTATCGTCGCTATTTTCGGGGAGGATTCACCAGCCTTCGTCGGGTTGGACGGGGTGGACAGCGGATGTCCTCAACCGCCGGAGCAGTTGGAAGAAGGTATGTAGCCTAGCATATTTATTGAGGATGGTTTGTTAGTTTAATAAGCAGGACTAGCGCTTATTGCCCAGAATTAATAAATTCACATTTTGTTTCAGACTTGGAAAGTGCCACTACCAGCTCAACACCACCACCACCGATAGAACCAGCAGTGGCAACCCCTTCCTGTCCATCCCCACCCCCGGCAACGAAGCGGAGGAGAAGTGAGGACCTTCAACAGGTCCTCATGGAGAAGGAAATTGTCCGGGTGGAGAAGGAGACCATTAAATTAGAGGCAGAGACCAAAAAAATTGAATTAGAACAAATTAAATTACGGCTCCAAATTCATTTGCTCCAGCAACAAATTAAAAAAACAATTATTTTTGAAGACCAACCGTGACCATCCCTGTATAATGTAAATATATATTTTAGAGTTAGGATAATTTTTGATTATATTTATTATATTTATTTATTATATTATTATATTTATTATATTATATTTCTGTGTTTTAATGTTTTACTTTTTACTGTTCAAATTAAGATTTACTGTTCAAATAAATATTCCTTCCAATCATTCTTTCATTCATCAATTTTTTTTTAATGCATAACAATAAAATACAACGAGCAGGCATTTAGACGGGAATGGTTATTTTTGACAGAAGCAATGCAGTGAACATCATCAAATGACAAGGAGCTAATTGAGGTGTTTCGATTCTGTAGGAGAGATATGTTCGAATAAATAGAAGAGCTGTCACCGGATTTACAGTTCGTGTCGGCCTATAAAAAACATATATACATAATTAAAACAATATTTACAACTGATTAATGAGCTGAGCACGGACTAATCGGCCAGCGATGTCCTCAGGCCGAGTGGCTTGACGCACATCTTCCTCGGGGACTGCCGGTGGCTGATGGTGTCTGGGGAGAGGGATTCTTTTGGCGATGCAAATGTTGTGCAGAACTGTGCACGCTGCTATTACAGTGCAGACCCGTTCTGGGTGCATCCGCATCTCCCCATGAAGACAGTGAAACCTAAACAAAATAAGAAAAATTACATCTATATCTAGATATTTTTTTATGTATTTTTAAGGGATGCATATTACTTATGGTTTACCTGCGTTTGAGAACCCCGATACATCTCTCAACAACTGACCTAGTTGCGGAGTGTATGGTGTTATACCTCCGTTCTTGGTCAGTTGTTGGAGCAATTAGCGGGGTCATCAGCCACCGTTTCAGCGGGTATCCACTGTCCCCGAGGAGCAGCCCGTTGCACCTATGAAAATATACTTTAATTAGGTTGCTGTTCATTACTTAAAGTGAAGCTCAAATTGTTTCAGTGTAGCTGATTAGAAAAACACTAGGCTATAGCCTACCTTCCTTCCTCGAAGTCCTGCAATAACGCACTCTCCCGGAGGATGCGGGAATCGTGGGTGGATCCAGGCCATCTCGCCACCAAATTAATGATGTTATAATTTGCGTCACAAGCTATTTGTACGTTAATCGAATGGTAACCTTTTTTCGATTAACGTACAAATACTCGTTCTCATGTGGGGCCTGGATCTGCACATGTGTCCCGTCTATGCAGCCCACGATCCCAGGCATACCGGACGCCTGGCGGAACCGTTCCTTCATCGCCGCCGCCTCTTCCTCGTTCGTGAGGTGGACGTAACGAGCGATGCGGCGGCTCAAAGCCAGGGAAACCCTCCGGATTACCCGACAGGCGGTCGATCTATGGACCCTCACCATGTCGCTTACAGTGTTCTGAAAAGCCCCGTTTGCGAAAAAACGAAGCACAATCAGCAGTTGCAAGGACGGTGGTAGCGCTGCATTGCGGTCCGACACGAACTGTAAATCCGGTGACAGCTCTTCTATTAATTCAAACAGATCTCTCCTACAGAATCGAAACCTCTCAATCAGCTCCTCGTCATTATAAATGTCCAATGGATTGCTTCTGTCCCTAATTACCCTTTCCCGTCTAAATGCCCGCTCGTTGTACACCCTATGGATAATACGTGCCATATTAGCGCTGGATGGATTGATTGTAACGTTTTTTTTATTATTGTAATTGCTATGGAAACGGCAGAAATTTCGACTCTACGCCTCCCCCTGACCAGGCGTAGGATTTACGCCTTGGTCTTAGTGAAAAGAACGCTAAGCCCAGTTGGTGCAACCGGCGTAACGGTTAGGTTGGACTTAGAACGCCAAGTTACGACCAGGCGTAGTTACGACCAGGCTTACGCCCAGTTGGTGCAACCGGCCCCAGACCTGACAATGACAACTTATTGATATGATGGGAGATGAAGTGAGTATATAGCCGTTTATTGTTTGTTCCTTTCTGAATGTGGTAAATATGCAGGCATAGCCTCTGTTTAATGGTAGCTCCTGTTTCGCCCACATAGATACTCCTGCATGGTCTGCACTGGATGGCGTAGACGACGTTGCAGGAGAGTAGTGTGAAGGTCTGCGAGATGGGGACACCGGCTCGAGAGTTATAGATATACTTCAGGTTAGAGAAATAGGGGTCAAAGGTTGTGCGTATTTCCTTGTTAAGTGCCGTATGGACTAAAATGTCCTGTAGGTTTTTATTACGGCGGTAGGACATTAGTATTTTAAAAGAAGCGAGTGGGGCAGTTTGAGGTATGGCAGAATTAAAAAGTTGCTTAATAGCTTGCTTGAGGGGGCCTAGTTGTCGCGAGAATGTAGTAATTAATGGAATTAAATTTTGCTCTGTGTTCTTTTTTTTCAGGGAGAACGGGCCGGTCTGGCTGGAAGAGGGCGGTCACTTCCCCTTTAATAGTCAGAAGAAAACGTTTGGAATAGCCGCGGGGTCTAAGGGCCTTGAAAAGGGTCCTGGTGGCCTCCTCTACGTGAGGGGGTAGAGAACAGATGCAGTGGAAACTGATTAGTTGGGACTTGATGATGGAGCTGAAAGTATGCCGGGGATGGTAGCTGGTGTTAAATACTAAGGAATGTCTGTCAGTGTCTTTAAAATAAACCTTGGTTGCTAATGTTTTGTGTCCATCCTTCGTGTCGGTGAAGAAAACGACTGTCTAGGAAGGGGACCTGCTGGAGATGGAGAGTGTGTTTAAGTTTGATACGGGGGTGGTGTGAGTTAAGGATCTGTATAAAATGGTTAAATTCCGTTTCTGATTTGTCCCAGAGGCCAAAGATATCGTCTAAGTAACGGAAATAGACTAGGGGGCGTGACGGGCATTTAAGGAATGCAGATTCCTCCCAGTCTGCCAGATAGATGTCCGCGTAAGCCGGTGAATATTTCCTTCCCATTGCGCAGCCGCATATTTGTAAAAATAAGTATTTATCAAATAAAAAGTTGTTGCGGGTAAGGGTAATTTCTAAAAACTTTAAAATAAATGTGTCGGGACGAGATGAATCCGGTGACGGAAGACAATGCTTTCTTCACAGCCTCGTGGCCCAGGACAGTGTCGATGTTCGTGTACAAGGAGTCAACGTCGATTGAAAAGATAAACGTGTTATCAGGGACGGTGAGATTCTTCAACTTGTTGACCAAGGTGTATGTGTCCTTAAGGTAGCTCGGGTGAGTGTGGGATAGGGGGTTAATGTAAAAGTCTATGAACTCCGCCAGGTGGTATGATTCGGAGCCACAGTTGCTAACTATGGGGCGTCCTGGAGCAACCACGAATGGAACAGTCCAATTCTCTGGGGTTTTATGTATTTTGCAAATTGTAATACAGGATCGTACTAATTACATTCTGGAGGCGACACGTCAACTTAATGACCCGGTCTACTATCGCCCTCTCACGGATCCTATGTACCTTGAGACTCAGACAATGGTTAGGCTTTTAATTGACCAGATGAGGAAAAAGCATCTCATCAGCGCAAAACAGGCACACTACCTATACGGCCCGGATCTCCCTCGGGCGAGATTATTTTACCTTCTCCCCAAAATACATAAAAGATATTGAGGACGGAGGGGACGGCGCTGCGCCTGGTGGTCTGGCTATAAATCCAGCTGGCTTAGCCAGTCGTCCAGCATAGACTTTGCTGTCTCTGGAGTCCAATGAATATTGTCATGGACAGTCTGGAATTTAAGCGTCGACAGTGTGTTGAGATAACCAGCACGTGAGTCAACGTCCTCGATATTCTCCCTCACAAAGTCATTAAAAGACTTGACACAACGGAGTTGGGTGGCGGATAGCCTGATAGATACAGTTATGAGGGGAATTGCAATGCGAGCCTGGGGGAATGTTTCTCTGGCCGTCCTAATTAAACGTCGGGTGTCCTTAATTATTGTGATAGCTGTCTGTTGTCTAAGGAAGTTGTTTATGCCGATAGACATTAAGATGAGCTGGGTGATTCTCCGAATCCGGTGCCTTTTGTGTTCCACAGGTTTACGTCAAAGATTTAAACACAAAATAAACCACAAAATGCATTTTGAAACAAGATATGGAAAGATCCATGTGTCTTTGCATTGTAAAACAAACATATTTTTTAAATTATGTTTTGAAAAACATTATGGGTTGCTGAAGTATCGTGGTCAGCCAAATGAGCATGTCCCCACTAACCAAAGTTACTTTTTCATTGAATGTAAAACAAATAAAAATAGCCAGCAACAGCAAGATTTTTCTGCTAATATAATCATTTGCCGGTCTACTTTAACCTAAACAAAAGAAATATGAGAAAAATACATGAATTATTTATAAATTTGCACTATTTAATCATGTCCCCTAGTTTTGTTCAACCCCGTAACAGCATACCAATCCCCCCCCTTTTTTAAATAATGGTTCAGTCCAACTTCCGAAGCACCCAGGAAGTGACATCACACAAGTCTTTTCCCGCTCACAACGTAAAGAGAGGTAAGTGTGTGCATGCTTTCTTACCTATATTTGATCGTTTTTATCATCAGACTGACATCGTCAAGCTCAACCTTTCAGCACTGTTACATGCATAACTGATATATACTATTATTTGGGGGAAAGCAAACAATTGTCTTGGGAAAATATATTATTTTTTGTTTCCCTCATGCCATAGCTGCTCCATAACCTCTAGCTAATGTGGACTTGTGGCTACATTAAGCTAAAATCTTCAACCCCGTAACATTCAACCCCGTAACAAAAAACACTGTTACGGGGTTGAATCATTGTTACAGGGTTGAAGGTTGGACTGTTCTTAGGCCAGCCAGCCAGCCTATATCTGTTAATTCATGTTCATTACTTTCAGATGGCTAAATCAAATGCTGAGAGGCAAAGGGAATACAGGGCGAGAAGAAACGCCGTTTCAGAGAGAAGGGAAGACTACCTAAGGAAAGAGAGAGAGAGATGGAAAAGAGATACAGACGCAGGGAAAAAGAAAGCAATCAGTGACCTGAGTGAGAGAGGTCAAAGAGTGGAGAGTGGTGGGTTGTATAAAGTCAAGGGGTAGACTACATACTTCATGTAATATTGACATACAGACAGACAGACGGACAACACATACATACACATAGAAAGCCATGGTGGTCAATTATTGCACCCTAATGTCCTAGTGTATCTAATTGCTATGTCACTACTAATGTAAAACTAACGATCCCCTTTCCATGTGTTTCATCTTAGTCATTCAGCAGGCAAGAAAGCATCCAGAAAAACAAGAGACAAACTGCGCAAAGAAAACGAAGAACTAAAAAGGAAACTCAAACATCAGAAGAAGCAGAAAGAAAAATACAAGAAAAGACTCCAGCGAGCAACCAAGAATAAAGACTCTCCCAGGTGCAAAGTCTGTCAGTTGCTGAGGAATTGTACTGTGAACAGCAAGGTGAGGAGAACTTTACTGCACCACAAAGCCTTAATTTCGGATATTAGGTGGAAATACAAGAATGCGCGAAAGGAACAAGGAAAGAAAACGGTTTCTGAAGTTGTTGTTGGGAAGATTGTTAAAAAATACAGGCTGCAGAGGTGGTCTGAGACCGCACTAGGCTTCTCAAAGAAACGCATAACCTTGAGTGAGAGAAAAGCAGGTACACTGATAAATCTCTGGTGAGCAAGGTGAGGGCATTCTTCTCAAGAGATGATGCAAGTCGGATGACGACAGGGAAAAAGCAAACAATAACAAAGAAAAAAATGAAAATGCAAAAACGATTCCTTGTAGACACGATGAAAAACCTCCACAGGAAGTTTCTGGCAGAAAACAACACCAGCCACATTTCCTATGCCTCATTTTAACGGCTGCGACCCTTTTGGGTTGTCCACCCCTCCCTTTCAGACCGTGACACATGCCAGTGCAGGTTACATGAAAACCTAGACTTTCTGGCTGACAAGCTTTGTCAGCCTAAAGTTATTGGAACTTCAAATTTAGAGAGCCTCACAGAACTTGTCTGCTGTGACATTGGCAGCAAGACCTGCATGTATGGAGAATGTGAAGACTGCAAGAGCAGAAATGTTACCCTCTCAAACTCGTATGATGGTGCACAGAAGGTGACCTATATGCAGTGGGCCACAGAAGACAAAGCAAAATCAAATGATGAGAGCTCGGTCGCAAAAATAACAGTAAAACAAACCATTGAGAGCAGTCAAGAGGAGCTTGTAGAGAGGTTCCATACACACCTCACTAAGTTCAAGAGGCATCTCTTCAATATCAGGCAACAGTATGCCTATTACCGTGGACTGCGCAGCTGCATGGCCAATGATGAATGCCTTATCCACATTGACTTCTCTGAGAACTTTTCTTGTAAGTGTTACGTATTTTAAGAATCTAAGCTACCCACACATAGACCCAATGAAGATGGACCAAACATATAAGCCGTAATTACTATACATAGCCACAAGGGGAGCAAGACCTTATTGGAGGCTGCTCCAGCCACAGATAGCAGTGCTTTTATATATACGAAGAAGCCGAAGCCAGTACGGCACCCCGGCCACGCCCACTAGGCCACGCCCACTTGACGGTCTCTTACCTGTGCACCCAGTGTGAAGAGACCAGAGATTTTCAGCGACACCCGCGAAGGGTCACGGGCCTCTGCCCGTGGCCCATAGTAGCCAGAGTTATTATCTCTCACACGTGTTCTACACGATTCCTAGAATTCCCTCCGTATAGCTTCACTTACCATGCCGAAACATGCCGACGACTTTATAATAAATGAAGTGAGTTTAAAGCAACCCGGGATTGGACAACTTTCTTCGAGAATATGCAATATAAGTACAGTACTGAAATTCAGTCAGTACACTTTGGATCATCACACCAACAGGCCACACTGCACACAGGGGTCATCTATGTTGGTGGAACTCAAGAGCCAACCTGCTTTACCTCCATCTCACCATCCAAGCACAAGAGTCCAGCAGCCATATGGGAACATTTGAAACCTGTACTGGACTATGTACAGACCACACATCCAGAGGTTTCTGTTGTGCACATGTTTAGTGATGGACCCTGTACAGAGAAAAAGGAAACTTTTTTTCTTTTCAGTACAGAGCTTGACAAGAGAGGACTGAGAGGGACCTGGAATTTTTTCGAGTCCAGTCACGGCAAAGGAGCACCAGATGGTGTAGGTGCTGCCTTAAAGAGATCAGCAGACAACCTCATCAGCCATGGCCGGGACATCATCAATGCTTATGAGCTATTCAAGGCCCTCTCCGAGACGGACACCTCAATCAAATTGTATTTTATCGAAAATGAAGCTGTTGAGCAGGCACTGCAAAGGATGCCGTCCACCATTCCACCAGTCCCAGGAACCATGCGCATCCATCAGGTCATCACTCTTGCTCGAGGGGAGATAACATATCGAGATGTCAGCTGCATGTGCTCCACCAATGGAAAGCTTGAATGTGAATGCTGGAATACAAAGCATTTCAGCTTTGTCAGCAAAATCCCAGCTACTGTGTCACCAGCTACTGTGTCCCAAGGGCAGAAACCAATCAATTGTGATGATCCTGGGGTAATAGGGGAGTGGTGCGTGCTCACCTACGACAAGGCATTGTACCCGGGGATAATCCTTGCCACAGATGAAAAGAACGTACAAGTCAAATGCATGCACCATGCTGGAAGAACCAAAAACAGGTTATTTTGGCCTGTACAAGAGGATGTGCTGTGGTATGCATTTGACGATGTGCTTCAGCTCATCCCACCTCCTCAGCCCGTGACAGGACGTGATTCACGTCACATGCACATTCAGAAAGAGATCTGGGACAGACTGCTTGACTGAAGGATGAAATGTTAATAAAAATTGTAATTGTATAGTGATTGTAATGTTTATTAAAAAAAAGCAAAATTATTTGAATGTTAACAATACATTTATTGTTAAGAGCGTAACTGTGAGTATGTTACAAACTGATTCCTGATTAAACTGATACAGCGTTCAGCCCAGTCATTCTTCATTTTTGTCCTCTCATAGGACAGATTATTTTCAAACAATGTAAAATATTACATACTTAATGTTATGTTTCTCTCCTGTTCATTTTAATTAATTAATTAAAGTCCATTTCAGTTTGATTAAATGTTGTGTCATTCATTCAACCCTGTTACAGTGTGTTCAACTCTGTTACAGTGTGTTCAACCCTGTTACTTGATATATTTTCATATATTTTTGGAAAATAATGACAAATATTAGATAAATGTTTGTTGAACTGTATGCAAAGTTTGGAGGACAAGTAGAAAATATAGGAAAGTCGTATCTAATGTTTATGTTAAAGTATATTTTCAGGATTTATGAAGACCGCTTGTACAGTAAGTTGCCATATCCTACTTGAAAGTTAAATTATCATTATTTAGATATTATAAAATATACTTACAAAAAGTCATTCTACACAAGGGACAGGTGATTTACCTTGATACTGGAAGAATTAGTTTGAATATGTTTTAAATTATACTCATACAGGAATCAAATTGTCCTGTTACGGGGTTGAATTTATAACAATCTAAGTGCCAAAGAAACTCCTAATAATGTTTGGGATTTCATGCCGAAGGTGGGAAAATGTATTTTCACAGAGGTTCAAATAGTCCTTCATCAGATGCAATGTTCAGAAACCCAATTTTCTGTGGTATATTTGTCAGTAACCAGAGAACCCCCCCAGCTATCTATCTGGTTGTCGTCCATTTTTCTTTTTGGGATGCGGGCCAAGTTGGAATCGCCCGTGATAATCATGTGTTTTCTAATAGGCAGGGACCACATAGTGGCTTTGCGGTTCGTAGGGGGGTGTATGCAGGGCTGGTGGTAGGAAGCACTGAGCATAGGGGAAGAGAAAAGGGAAGGAGAAGTCGGGGTTTGGCGCCGCGACTCGGACCTTTCCCCACTGGGACAAGGGCAACAACAGCAGGAGTGGTCAGAGGAGGCGTGAGAGGGCAAGGGTGAATCTCCACGCAACCTGTGAGTGAGTCAGAGTTCTGAATTGGGCCATTCTTAGTGATGATTATCTTGTTCCTTGTCATGGAAGGTAACACCGTCTGACCAGGTGGTGGAGTGGTCAGCGCCGGCGAGGAGGACGACAGACAGTCGCTTCCGGGTCGCGGCACTTGCGAGGGAGAGACGGTTGGGTCTAGGGGCTGAGGAAGCGGGAATGGTGACTGGGGGCTCCGGGTCCGGCGTGGGAGATCCAAGGCTCGTCTCCACGACGCAAGGAGGGTCAATGACTGCCGAGGTGGTCCGCACCGGTGGGACGACCGGTGGAGGATGTGGCCTGGTCACTGGTAAGCGCTGTGGGCGTTCTGGTAGCGGGACGCGGGTAGGTCGCGGTGTTTGAGGGGCAGATGTAGGAAAACGTCCGGTTATGTTAGGGCATAGAGTTGGAAGGGTAAGAAGGGAAGGAATAGTTAGTGGCCTGGACGATAGCATTAAGGTGTTTCGATGCTTGAAAGGTGCCATAGTGGACTGTGGTCGTCTGGGAAGCGGTGGAAAGGCCCCAAGGTCCGAGAGGAGCAGCGGAGTGGCAGGCGGTGGCGGATCCGGGGCCGACAGCAGCAGCCGTAGTGCGGAGATGGAAGACGGAGTAAGGCGTCTGCCATAACGCTGGTGGGCCCACCGAAGGGCTCTGTCAAGGGCCTCATTGTTAAATGGCCCCAGGTTAGTACGGATCTTTGCTATAGTATGTGTATAATGTTGTATTAAGGTCTTTACATTTATAATCATGTACTCCATTGTGTTCTCTTTGATTTGGTTTAAGACCAGATCGTCAGGTGCCGCCGGTTTGATGAATGCTGTAAGTTGAGCCACTTTCCTAGCCATCCCTAATGGTGGGATACCTGTTCTAATAGATTCTTCTAGAATTTCTGTATGGTGAATTGATTGTAATATTTGAAAATAATGTTTGATTAATTTCGGGTCTAGATCGGTTGAAGGACTCGTCCCGACCGGAGTAAATTTTATGAGTTTCTGTGGGTCTGTAAGGTGAGTGGGCCTACCCAATGGGCTAAACCTATTTCTAAAATCATTAGCCATTTCGTTAAAAGCTAAAATGGAATGAAAATAAAAAAGGCCTAGGACTTTACAAAAAGAGGAGGGGGTTTGGGAGTTGGAGTTTAAAAAGAACCAACATAGAGAAAAGAAGGAAAAGATAAAAGAGAGATGTAAAATCAACTAAATTAGAATAAGATTAAAACCATAGCTTGTAAAAGATGGAGATTAAAACAATAGATGCAGTTATAATCATAAGATAAACAAAGAATGTAAAATAATAATATCATAACCGGTCAGCTGGTGCAATGTCTTTTAGCTAGGAGGCATGGTTAGCTTAGCAAGAATAAAATTGATTTCCCCAATCGGGACCGTCGAGTAGTCTTTAGCTGGGAGGTAGGCTGTGCTTGGGTTAGGAGACAGGATGTCGTTGATCCGCCCGATGGGGTTGTAGAATATCCCAAAAACTGATTACAGTCCAAAGATAAAAAAAGCTGAACACGTAGATGTCTCTGTACTCACCAGCCAAAAAAGCATTTGAAGGAGATTCGATTAAAACCAAAGGGAATGAGGTAATTTCCACAGGTGTTAAAAAAGTATAAAGTTTAATCGCTCCGAAATGCAGGTTGACCAAGTAAAAACAGACTTTGTTTAAAAGTAAGTTAAAACAAGCAAAGTAAAATAATTAAAATAAGGTACATCCAAGTTAAAAACTCCAAAGATGCTAAAACAACAGTTCCCCAGAATAACTGACTTTACATCCACAGAAATAGAGAGCGTTCCTAACGTTTCAGCCGGTTAGGCTTCGTCAGAGCGAGAGGTTAGGGTTAGGGGAAGGGGGAGGGTTAGGATTAGGTGTGGGGAGGGGGTTAGGGTTAGGGTAGGGGAAGGGGGAGGGTTAGGGTTAGGGAAGGGGTAGAGGTTAGGGTTAGGATTAGGTGTGGGGAGGGGGTAGAGGTTGGGGTTGGGAGAGGGGGAAGGGTTTAGGTTGGGATAAGGGAAGGGGTTGGGCAACTGGCGGCCCGCGGGCATGCGGCCCGCGACCCGCAAAATAAAAATTATAATAATAATAATTGATCGAGTTACAGAAAACTCGTTCAAGAAAGATGAGAAGAATTCATAGAATTCAAAGGCAAACCCATGCGTCTAGTTTGCTTAGAAGCGATATCAGTCATTAAAGATATCCACTTAAGTCGCCACTACTACAACTGCTTGTTGGGTTTGAGTTCATCGAGTGTGCACTTAATGTTGGGCCACTGTTTTCCAGTTTTTTGACTTCATTGAATGATGATGTATGTGAGCCCTTTGCACTGACAAAAATACTGACCATTCATGTGGCTGTTTGAGCATGGAAAACATGAAATTAATGTATGTTGGTTCAATTAACATACCGCACATAGGTTATGATTCTGGACGATCTTTTAGGTAGTGGCCATCGCCAAAATGCACCAGAATACAGGAAATCATCTACCAAATTCAAAATTATGTAGCTTCTCTCAGCTCACGTTTAGTTGAAGTGTGCAGTCATGTGGCCCTCCGATGGTTATGATAAAAAAATGTGGCCCTCTTTATCATGAAAGTTGCCCATCCCTGGGTTAGGGGAAGGGGGTGGGTTAGGATTAGGTATGTGGAAGGAGTAGAGGTTAGGGTTAGGGAAGGGGTAGAGGTTAGGGTTAGGGGGAAGGTTAGGATTAGGTGAGGGGGGGGGGGGGTAGGGGTTGGGAGAGGGGGAGGGGTTTAGGTTGGGGTTAGGGAAGGGGTAGGGGTTAGGGAAAGGGGGGTTAGGATTAGGTGTGTGGAAGGAGTAGAGGTTAGGGTTAGGGTTGGGTCTGGGGAGAGGGAGGGAGTTTGGATAGGGAATGAGGGTGGGGGAAGGATGATTGGGGTTGGAATAGGTGCCTAGAGGTTGGTTGGTATTGTGTGTGTGTTGTGTGGGATGTCTGACAGAAGATGATGGTGGGGTAGCTGGTGTGGAGTCGGGTGTGGGGAGGGTGGGGCACGAGTGGGAGCGAGTTGTGATATTGTGCTTGTTTTGATTGACCTAAGAAACCTTTTACTGTAACCACATGTCCCAAGTGCTGAGAAAAGTGTGCTTATGGCGTGATGGAGGTCGGTGTGGTAGGTGCAGATTCTGTGGTAGCGGGTGATTTGTGACTTGATGATACCTCTGAAGGTGTGCTTTGGGTGATAACTGTGCTTGTGGAGGAGTGCGTGTGTGTCCGTAGGTTTTAAATATACTGTGGTGTCCAAGAAGTGTACCTGAGTTGTGTCTATTATGTATTTTACCTTAATTGTGTCGTGGTGGGTGTTGAGTGTGTGAATGAATTGTGGAAAAAGTGAGATGTTGTGTGTCCATGCCCCTATAATGTCGTCTAAGAATCGGAAATAAAAAAAGTGGTTTGTGTGTGCATTTGTGTAGTGCTCCCCGCTCCCACTCGCTCATATATATGTTAGCATAGGAGGGTGCAAACCTTTGGCCCATGGCGGTTCCCTGTATTTTGCAAATATTCTGTGTTATCAAAAGTGAAGTTGTTGGTGGTGAGGCAGATGTGTAGAAGTTGGAGGAGGTGGGTGTCGGGTCCGGGTTATTGTTGAATGTTGTCCTGATTGCGTCTAAACCTAGGGTGATATTTATGTTTGTGTATAGGCTGTCTATATCAATAGTGAAAAGGTGTGTGTGGGGAGGAACCTGTATGGAGCTGATTTTAGTGAGAAAGTGTGTGGTGACCCTGAGGTAACTGGGGTGGATGGTGGAGAGAGGGTTGAGGTGGTCTTCGATGTAGTGTGCAATGTGATAAGTGGTGCTGTTGCAGTCGGAAACTATTGGTCTGCCGGGAGGAACCTCAAAGGGAACCGTCCAAGTATCTGGGTCCTTGTGGATTTTGGGGAGAAGGTAGATTTTACGGGGTCTGGGGTTGTCCGGTCCGAAAAGAAAGTTGCGCTGTTTGGCAGTGATGAATTTATGGATGTACAGTAAACTAATTATGTGTCTGAGTTTGATTTGTGTTGTGGGTTGGATGTTGGTGGGAATGGGTAGGTAGTGTGATGTGTTAGTGAGTTGTCGGTTGGCTTCAAAGAGGTATTGGTGGGTGTCTAATATCACAATCTTTGAGCCTTTATCTGCTGGTTTGATGATTATGTGTGGGTGTGTTTTAAGTTGTTGTGTTGCTTGTCTCTGTTGTGTGGTGATGTTGTCCAGGGTGTCTGAAGTGGGTTGTAGGTGATGAAATGAGTCCAGGTCTGTCTTGGGACCCCAGATTGTTTCAGAAGGTTAGGGTTAGGGTTAGGGCGCAGCCGTTCCGCGGCCTAGCCGTCGCGTCCGGTGGAATTCCGGCATTACACTCATTGGCCTGCTTAAGATTCCGGATTCATTGACGCGCCCCTTCCACATTCAATGTGTAAAAATAAAAAGGGGCATATTTACTGGTCGCACATGCGCGACCACATGGAAAATTCGGTTGCACACTCTCAAATTTTTGTCACAAAATGCGACCATTTGGTCGCAGTCTAGAGCCCTGATGAATGTGTGCAAGTATGTCACATCACGTGAAATTACACATCTATATAACACTCTCCGGAATCAGGGAAGGCCTTTTGCAAAATGGAGGATAAGGCTCGAAAGAGGTGAGAAACTTTCAAAGCAGAAGAAAATAACATTCTCCTTGAGGAGGTAGAGGCCAACAAAGGCCTGTTATTCGACCGGTTCAAAGGTGCCCACGACAACAAGCAAAAATCTAAGAAATGGAGGAAATAGCAGAGAGAATGAATGCGGTCACTGGTACCAATAGGTCCGATGTGGAGGTCAGAAAAAAATGGGAGGACTTTGTCAGTCTGACCAAAAAAAAAGCGTTGTAACTTTGACATCAAACTTTGACTGGTGCGGGGGTAAACACGGCGCAATCCCTCAATGAGTAGGAAGAGTAAGCCATGGCCATGATAGGCTTCTCTGCCTCCCAAGGCATCCCCAATCTCTTTCTAGACGGCCAAGCTGAATTGACGGAACAGACGTTTTTTTATTAAGTAAAGCTACCCGAGTCCTCAAAGTTCACGTCACAACAATGGCTGTCCATTTCGCTGTCAATGATATAAAACATTACAGTGTACAATTATAAACATCACCTGATCAATTCTCGCTAATTTTCAACCATCGCAAGTGGTTGAAAACTGATTCATCTGATTCATCAAAGAAGCGCAAAGAGGCCCGTGCGGGCATCCATACTTGTTGTTACGTCTAGCCTCAAGAACGATCTGGTTTGATCATAGTCTATAGGCAGTGGCAGTGGGTCAATAGAGGGTGCTAGGGCGCCGCCCCTCCGTGAAATATTCACTTGAATATATCTGCCAACTATTAATGATCTATTTAAAATACGAAATAAATCAACAAAATACAGACCCACAGACAGACAGACCCACAGACAGACAGACCCACAGACAGACAGACCCACAGACAGACAGACCCACAGACAGACAGACCCACAGACAGACAGACAGACAGACAGACAGACAGACCCACAGACCCACAGACAGACAGACAGACAGACCCACAGACAGACCCACAGACAGACAGACCGACCCACAGACAGACAGACAGACCGACCCACAGACAGATAGACAGACAGATAGACCCACAGACAGATCCACAGACAGATAGACCCACAGACAGACAGACCCACCGATGTCACCCGTCGCTTTGCAGCCGGACACGCTGGGGTTGATAAGTTACCGGACTAGTGTAACTACTACGGAGTGATAATAACAAAGACGTGAATCAGGCGATAAATCCACTTTCCTTGACAGCGGTAAAGTTCGGTGTGCATTAAAGTACAGACGGAGTGGACCAATTGCGATTCTACTGCAGCTGCTCTAAGTTAAACCCCAAACTAATCGGAATAAGTGTTTATAGCGGACTACACCACCTCTTCTATTCTGCATAGAATTCTATTCCGAACAGATAATTGTATTCCAATTGAGGCGTATATATATGATGCTTTTCTATTCCGATTGAGCTGTTCTTCCACATCTATGCGGATTTGATGTGTCCGCATGTAAACGCAGTAGGGCCGAGATCGTTTATTGGCCTGTGGCATGTGCCACCGCGACCACTGACATACCATGGCATATGCCGTTCTGGAACGGTAACTGCCGTCGCGACCACTGACATACCATGGCATATGCCGTTCTGGAACGGTAACTGCCGTTCTGAAACGGTAACTACCGTTCTGAAACGGTAATGCCATGGCATAGGCCTTTCTGGAACGGTAACTACCGTTCTGAAACGGTAACTGCCGTTCAGGTGGAACGGTAACTGCAGTTCCCAACAATGGTATGTGACACCAGCATAACTCCGTATAATTTCAAGACAGGTATTGCCATAAATGTAAAGGTATATATATTTGGTATTTATTGACACAATATCACAACATAACGCCGTAAATAAAGGGATTTACACGTTTCTCTCATCCGTGCTGTTGTTAGGATATTTCCGATCTGTTTGTTGTTGCTTTTGTAATGACAGATGCTTTTGAAAACAGCCGGACTTGCTCCGGTGACGGTAGTTATAGCCTAGCCTTCTAGGTGGCCATAGACATAGGTAGACGGAGCATTGGCTGCTGGGACGTGAGAAATACGGCCGCCATCTTGGAGTGGTCAACCGGGAGCAACAACAGCAGCAGAAACAGGATGCCGGGCTGTTGTTCAGCGTATTCCTGCTCAAATCGGCGGACAATCCATAATAGGAATCGGGGGATTACTTTTCACATGCACGATTTAACATTACCGTACTATTGGTATAATTAGTATTGAATAATAAAACACGCCAAACCATGTGGCCTTTATCATAGCTACACGTATGACAAAAAACCGCATGAAAATCAGTGGTATTCAGTGAGGTATTATTAAATAAATGCGCTGACAGTTCATTGCTCCAGCCAAACGGATTACACTGAGTGGAGCGGATGACCACTCCAAGATGGCGGCCCCGCGTCTCGTCAGCGCCAGTAGGCGGTAGCATTCGATGCTATGGCCATAGAGCTATAGTCTATTGCTTTGTTCCAATTTCCATACTATCCGCAGTCATTAAACTTTATTTTAGTATGACTTCTTTTTTATATAGTTTGAGTACGTAGTGCGTTGCAATTAAGATCAGGGCGAAAGGAAGTGTAGTGAAAGGACCCGGATGGTATACTCAAAACGGTCAAACCGATGAGTGTGGATTGATGTACACCTTTCGTGCTCCACGGCAGCGATCTTAGCTACGTAGCTGAAGAGGCGGAGCCAGGCTGAGCCAACGTCGGCGCATTTTCTTTAATAGGTCCATGCATTTTCCACGTATCCTGCATTAATGGAGTCATTTTGTTGTTTTAATAGCTTTATAACTACTATGTGTAAAGAGTTCACCGTTCAAAGCGAGATGTTTATTGCGGTTGCGATCGTAGTTTCCGGTTAGTGCACCAGAGCCAGGTCCCTATAGGGGTGGCACTGTAGGCTATGGCTAGACAGTCATCCATTTTTCCACTCGTGTTTTATCAAGATGTTCTAGTAGCGTAGCCTATAATAAAGCCTACTGTATGACTGCTTCAGCTCATAACTATTCAATAGGCCAAATATTAAGTTTTGCATTTGTTCTTATTGGTGTTTAACCAAATAATTTAAGCAGGCCTATAGGTTCCTATCATTTAACCCTGATCCAGTGTCATAAACCTTTCTATATCGACATGATCCAGCGGTATCATGGCATACAGGCCAAAAAAATTTCCGCTGGCAAGCCAATTATGTTAATCGGAAGTTCCATTTCTTACTGGAACCACCGTTTTTCCGCTGGCATGCCACTCATGTAAAATGGTATTACCAGTTTCTACTGGCACCTACCGTTTTTCCGCTGGCATGCCACTCATGGAAAATGGTAATTACCAGTTTCTACTGGCACCTACCGTTTTTCCGCTGGCATGCCACTCATGTAAAATGGTATTACCAGTTTCTACTGGCACCTACCGTTTTTCCGCTGGCATGCCACTCATGGAAAATGGTAATTACCAGTTTCTACTGGCACCTACCGTTTTTCCGCTGGCATGCCACTCATGGAAAATGGTAATTACCAGTTTCTACTGGCACCTACCGTTTTTTCCGCTGGCATGCCACTCATGGAAAATGGTAATTACCAGTTTCTACTGCACCTACCGTTTTTCCGCTGGCATGCTATTCATTTAAAATGGTAAGTACTAGGGATGTGTATTTCTGGCAAAAAATACTTTTCAATATTCGCTGAGATGTATTCGAATAATATTCGAAAATCGGTCAATCAAGAACCCCCCACGCACGCACGCACACACGCACCTCGAATACACGCACAATGACACAGGGAGAGGCTTGTTGATTTGTACGAAATCAATCAAAATTATTAAAACATCGCCATTTATTTTACTGAACACAGCCTGCATGACGTGAACTAGACACGTGTTTATATGGCCAAATAAATGTCTTTCTAATTTCTAATAAGTAAGTTCAGACATAGTAATGTGTTGTTTCTCATCACCATAGATCTCCGACTCACTAAAGAAGACCCAGCCTAGACCCAGCCTGCCCGCCACATTTACCATTGCCCCCTCTACTCCCAACCATCCTCCATAAATAAACACAGATCGGTTTACACACTTCTTTATTCAATTGTTTCTTGCTTATTTGACTTGCCATTGTTAATTTAAGTTTCCATCATGTATGCCAAACAAAAAATCTTATATATGTTGTCAAAAGAATGATTGTGTAGTTGTGAATCATGAGTGGTATGTGTGTATGAACGGGCAAATACCACAGGAAAGGTGTGGGATGCCAGTGGAAAAACGGTAGGTGCCAGTATAAACTGGTAAATACCATTTTCCATGAGTGGCAAAATGGTAATTACCAGTTTCTACTGGCACCTACCGTTTTTATAAGAATGATTGTGTAGCTGTGAATCATGTGTGTATGAACGGGCAAATACCACAGGAAAGGAATATCTACTGGCAATTACCATTTTCCATGAGTGGCATGCCATCGGAAAAACGGTAGGTGCCAGTAGAAACTGGTAATTACCATTTTCCATGAGTGGCATGCCATCGGAAAAACAGTAGGTGCCAGTAGAAACTGGTAATTACCATTTTCCATGAGTGGCATGCCAGCGGAAAAACGGTAGGTGCCAGTAGAAACTGGTAATTACCATTTTCCATGAGTGGCATGCCAGCGGAAAAACGGTAGGTGCCAGTAGAAACTGGTAACCTACCATTTTACATGAGTGGCATGCCAGCGGAAAAACGGTGGTTCCAGTAGGAAATGGAACTTCCGATTAACATAATTGGCTTGCCAGCGGAAAAACTTTTGGCCTGTATGCCATGATACCACTGGATCATGTCGATATAGAAAGGTTTATGACACTGGATCAGGGTTAAATGATAGGAACCTATAGGCCTGCTTAAATTATTTGGTTAAACACCAATAAGAACAAATGCAAAACTTAATATTTGGCCTATTGAATAGTTATGAGCTGAAGCAGTCATACAGTAGGCTTTATTATAGGCTACGCTACTAGAACATCTTGATAAAACACGAGTGGAAAAATGGATGACTGTCTAGCCATAGCCTACAGTGCCACCCCTATAGGGACCTGGCTCTGGTGCACTAACCGGAAACTACGATCGCAACCGCAATAAACATCTCGCTTTGAACGGTGAACTCTTTACACATAGTAGTTATAAAGCTATTAAAACAACAAAATGACTCCATTAATGCAGGATACGTGGAAAATGCATGGACCTATTAAAGAAAATGCGCCGACGTTGGCTCAGCCTGGCTCCGCCTCTTCAGCTACGTAGCTAAGATCGCTGCCGTGGAGCACGAAAGGTGTACATCAATCCACACTCATCGGTTTGACCGTTTTGAGTATACCATCCGGGTCCTTTCACTACACTTCCTTTCGCCCTGATCTTAATTGCAACGCACTACGTACTCAAACTATATAAAAAAGAAGTCATACTAAAATAAAGTATAATGACTGCGGATAGTATGGATATTGGAACAAAGCAATAGACTATAGCTCTATGGCCACCTAGAAGGCTAGGCTATAACTACCGTCACCGGAGCAAGTCCGGCTGTTTTCAAAAGCATCTGTCATTACAAAAGCAACAACAAACAGATCGGAAATATCCTAACAACAGCACGGACGAGAGAAACGTGTAAATCCCTTTATTTACGGCGTTATGTTGTGATATTGTGTCAATAAATACCAAATATATATACCTTTACATTTATGGCAATACCTGTCTTAAAATTATATGGAGGAGTTATGCTGGTGTCACATACCATTGTTGGGAACTGCAGTTACCGTTCCACCTGAACGGTAGTTACCGTTCCAGAAAGGCATATGCCATGGCATTACCGTTTCAGAACGGTAGTTACCGTTTCAGAATGGCAGTTACCGTTCCAGAACGGCATATGCCATGGTATGTCTGTGGTCGCGACGGCAGTTACCGTTTCAGAACGGCAGTTACCGTTCCAGAACGGCATATGCCATGGTATGTCAGTGGTCGCGGTGGCACATGCCACAGGCCATTAAACGATCTCGGCGTCTCTCTGTAAACGCGGAGTTACATGCACACTCACAGACGGCTGATTCGCCCACTCCTCCTGTCCAAGCGCAATGCTTGAGGTCAATGGAAAAATATATTTGGCACAGAGAAGAGGGTCGGCGACATTTGCAGTTTACCAAAGGTTAGTATGATATACTGTGGTCTAACACACTTGCCCAAACTTTTTGTTAACTCAGAAAAGGTAATATTAGCTTTATGAAATACGGTTATAGTTTAGATAGGCCTATACGGTGCCCATATCAAAAAGAATAGAAAACATTTATTACATTCTATTCTTAATATTATTTTATTCTGACTCTGAATGTTTGTTGCTTTAATCCAAAAAAAAATCCGCAGCAGCTTGAGGAGATAGTTAGCTTAGTCTGAAATTAAGTAGAACAGTCAAATGGCTCTGGCTAGTAAATGTTTATTAAATATATAATACATTTATTTCGAATTTTCCTAGGCATCAAACAGTGCTGAAAAACCCAGTGCTTCTCAGGGGCCGGGCTGTTCAGGAGAGATACTGATTAATATAGGCCAGGGGCCGTATTCACAAAGCATTTTATCTTACCGCTAGGAGTGCTCCTAACTCGCGCTAAAACATTTTACGTAGGAGTTTTTTCTTAAAAGTTATTCACAAAGCCGCTGAGACCTACTCTTACTAAGGATAAATCACAAAGAGTGACGCGCCGTTGCTATGGATTACGTCAATTCTCGTGCACGAGTTTAGAAGCGGTCAGTTCGGTGATTGGTTGTTCAGACGAGCCCACTGAATCACCGAAAAACAAGGAAATAGCCTAGGCTAGAAATGAATTCCTATTAAGTAGTTATAGTGCAGTTAGCAGAATACACGCATGATGACAATTTTGTGCAGACCACGATAATGACGTTGTAGCCTGCACGTTCAAGAGAGAGAAAGCAAACAATAAAAATACGTAAAATCTAAAAGAAAATAATTGTTACGAACTACCCAAGTGTTGACTGATTTGTGCCAAGGTGTTTACCTAAAATGTGTTTTCAAAGTGATCCCTAAATGCCTGTCCACTCGGTTCCACACGGCCAAATTCCTTGTAATGTTGATCGCCATCATCATCATCATCATCGTCTGGCTGTGGAATGTTCCTCCGCTTGCAGAGGTTGTGTAGAATGGCACATACAGTGATTACTGTGCTTGCCCTCTCTGGGGTGAGGCGTATTTCGCCGTGGAGGACATGAAACCGACGTTTCATCTGCCCAATTCCTCTCTCCACAACATTTCGTGTATGTTTGTGTGCTCTAGCAAAGAGCCAATACGATGTGTTGTACGCATAGTACTAAGCGTAATCTGCGTAATCACTTACATGTTACACTTTAACTGTGCTCCCGGTTGTGGATTGAGGTAGGGTGTCTAGAGCCACGTCTTGCATGGATAGTCACTGTCACCCAGCAAGTGACACCCAACTGGTACATCTCAAAAGCTGCCTCAGCCGCTCACCATTAAAATGCGCGAATCATGGGTAGCTGAAGATCCAGGCCACTTTGCAACAACATCCAGTAGGCTATGTTAAAATTTGCATCAAAAACAACCTGCGTGTTGATGGAAGGCACTTTCTTCCTATTGACGAACACGTCCTCGTCTTTTGATGGCGCCATTATTTTTATTTTTTATAAGTTATATATATTTTTTTATAATTTATAGTTTTTATAACATTTTGTTTCGGGACTAATCGGATTATTCCTGTTAGTCGGGGATGTTATTGCATCACGCATTAACTTTGTGATTCTTTGTGAATAGGTCTTACTGAGTTAGGAGTCCTCTTGAGGACTTTTAAGCTCTCCTAGACTTAGGTGCTACTTTTAGTCCTAAAATACTTTGTGAATTGCTCTTAGTGAAAAAAGTTAGGAGTCCTAAATTTAAGAGTGACACGCCCATTATTTTTAGGAGTTACTCCTAAATTCGCCAGTTAGGACCTACTTTTAGCCCTAAGATCCTTTGTGAATACGGCCCCAGGAGGACAGCAGACAAAATGTTGCTGAAACAACAGGTAAGGTGGAAACAGATTAGTGTCGATTTTAACTTTGAAAAAATAAGAGTAGGGAAAGTAATTTAGATCCTTACGTTCCTGGTAGAGAAAATGTGCTGATCTGTTCATTGTAGGTCATCCAACCCTACATTACTGGCCTGGAGACAGAACTGAGAAGGAGATTCCAGGAGCTGGACATCCTAGGAGCCTTCCATGTCCTTAGACCGACTGAGGTCTAAGGATATGCCCTCCCTGACAATATGTCCATTGCACAGCTGCAGACTCTGGCAAAAAAAATCTGTCCAGATCAAGAGAAGGTGCTCCTCCAAGAGTGGTTATCTTTCAAAAGCCATATCATAACAGGGTCATTACATGTACATGAAAATCTCTCTCTCTCTCTTATGTGCTATATCTTTCATTCAAGAACAAGAGCCAGGAGGAGCTCCTGACTCTGCTGGCGAGTGAGTATGATGAGTGGTTAGACCTCTACCCCTGCCTCAGTCTCCTTGCCAGCATTGCCCTGATTGTCCCAGTCTCATCTGTGAATTGCGAGCAGGATTTCTCGGCTATGAATAGGGTAAGCACATAGAAATTCACTATTCCTTAGTATATTTCTTGAAGTAATGGGCATTTTAATACTTTATTGATAATACATTTTATTTTATCCCCAGATAAAAACAGACCTCAGGAACAGGCTTCAAGGGGAACACCTGGCAGCCTGGTTAGGAATCTCCATAAATGGGCCAGAACCGAAGGAGGTCCCTTATGACCTCGGACTTGAGTTCTTTTTCAGGAACCCACGTAGAATTAAGTGTTCTGATGGGGCATGCAAGCTTTGCACATTAGGCTAATGCAGTTTCATTATTTTAGTTAGTTGCCTTGTTGTACCTAGTAGTATATTGTTATTATTTATTTAATTTTTCCTAAAAAAGTTAAATATTTGTTCAGGTAGGTCTCGAGTTTATTTGTACTTGAAATAAAAACCTCCAGCTTTAGTTGTCTGTTGCAATTCATCCCTTGAATGTCACATGATTTTGGTTTTCATGAGCTGTAAGCTGTAATCATCAAGATAGATTAAAACCTAAGAATTGCTTGTAATATTTCACTTTATATCTAATGAATCTAGAATATATTGACTATTAGCTTTTTTGAAATACATTTGGGGGTCAAATTTAACTTGTTCACAATATTGTTATTTTTGAGAGCCATCTGTATTACACTATTGGTATAGGATGGAGTAAATGCTGTGTCACATATTGTTTAGAGGATTTAGCCACTTGCTCTTATCAATATCATGCCTGTGGCCATGCATAATTGTCCCTGTGTGATTCTATGTAGGAAGTAGACATTCACCAATACATTGGCAGAACATCAGCATCGGCCAAGATCATCCTCGTTGACTGAGATCGGCTATTGGCTAGTTTACTTTCTATGACTTTATAGATGAGAGTGGCTGATGTGTATCTGTTACATTGCATCAAGCACTCTATATGTATATGTTTGTATAAAAACAATATAATACAAGACGTACAATACTTTTGGAAAATATATACGCTGTGAAACTATTATTTATTAAAATGGCTCCTCCATTTTTCACTGTTCTAATGTTATTTTGCGCTACTTTTAATTACAGTGGAAAAATCTGGGAGGAGACATGGGAGCTGGCCTGCCAGTTCCCATCCTAAGATGCCGGCCAGACTGTTTTTTCATTTATTATTATTGATTTTTGTTTAAAATAAAGGAAAGTATACCTATATTTCTGTTTATGTCTTTCCATTAGCCTTGTGGATTGAAGATGAATTAATTATTGCCAAAAATGACTGAATGAATTTTTGGTTTTACTTTTCCATCGTGTTTAGAAACATCATGTGACAGTTTTGTATTTTTTTTTTAAATATTGTAGAAGAAAATATGGGAAACAAACATAAATAATGCATAGTTATATTTGAAATTTAGTTCAATTTAACATCACAAATACATTATTATTTAAGTGGATTACATTTATGAACTGATATATTTCATTTGATTGATTTAGTAAAGATACATTTTCATTAACTTAATTACAACCCTCCTCTTGGTGGAAGAACTTCAAGTATCCCTTCTAATTTCTTTGCTTCCTAACAATTTCAAAGGAACGATTGTACTGGGCATTGTATTTTTAAATACATTGATGTATTCCCATGATTGGAAGTTAGCAGTATTTAACTAATGGAGTGAGTTGGGAAACGCATTACAATGTTATTAATATATAAATGTAGTATTGTTCACTCTATTATATTGGGTTATATATATATATTTATATATACCACATATATATCAATATATATATATATATATTAGTGGTGGTGGGCCGTTATCGGCGTTACCGCGAGACTTGTCGGGCGATAAAAAAAATATCGCAGTTAATCTATTTTCAAAGTTGGGTTGGGAGCTTGGCATAGGCGTCACTTACGCTGGACGCTTCCCCACCAGTTTTCGTCAAGAATCATTTTGTAACCACTAGTAAAAAAAAAACTTGAGTTGAATTATTGTAACGTGAGGGTTCGATATGTGGTGAATAAACAGAAGGGAGACGGTCGGATGATTTTCTCAAGCGGTACTTGACTTTACTTTTCAACTCACAACCACAACACGTCCTTGTCAGAAGCTAGAATTTAGACTGAGGTAAACGTGAGGGAATCAGAGGAAGATTGAATAGAATATCCTGACTGACACATAATTGTGTAACATAAATATGTAAATGATTAACTGACTAAACATTGTAAATATAAATTGTAATTTCAAATTTGAATTAACTTCTAAACCTTACATTATTTTGGATTATTACAAGGCTCTTCTGTAGACTGTGTAATAATCTGCTCCGTTCACTTGCATGGGCACTTCACAACTTCCGGTGGTGAATTATATTTGTTAATTCACCGTTGCCAAGTGTAATTGACTGCTGTCAAGGTAAACGAAAGGATTTTTGCCGTTTGCCATTTTAATCTAGATCAATCTAGATTAATTCCAAAATTAATGTAGATTTAAAAAAAAATCTATTCCCATCACTAATGACGTCTGACGTCTTGAAAACCTTTGGGTGTGTTCACTAGCCAGTAAGGCAATTGCTAGTAATCCGCGTCTGCTATCGTTTATTAATCCATCCTACTGCAGGTATACTGAACTAAATCGTCTTGTTTGGAAGCCACACCATATTAAAACAAATTATAGACCACATTAACACTTTATAGCGAGAAAATAGATCAAAGGTTGAGGTCTGAAAGAAATGCTTTGAAAACGTTGCTTAATACGTTACGCCATTGAACACACCCCTTTCTGTCTGCGAGATAGAGCAGTACACATCATTGTGCTGCGTCATAGCTTTTGTAGTTCCAATGAATTATCTCTATTATGTAAAACTGTGATCACGAACCATGCAAGCTTATATGTTTTTAAGTGTAGGAAGCACGCCTGTTTGGTCTGATTTTAACTTTTTTATAGGTTTTGACCCTAATCAGTGGCGCCCCCTATTGGTCTGCTGCCGGGTATGTTAGTATAGGTACAGAGCTTTCCAAAACTGTTGACCCCATGTCTGTAGCATATTTTGTTGTTGAATTATAAGCCTTCAAAAGTGTCACAGGTGCAAGGTTCAAAGGGCAAACCTGAAGAGCAAGAACTGCCCACACATAGACAAATGTTGCTCCCTATGTCAAGACCTTTCCAACGATGTCTTCACTGTTGTCCTACGACAAAGTTCGATTTTCTTGTTGGTACACATCATGGCTGTTTGACGTATTCATTCAGAGACCTCTTGAAGGGCCAAGCTGAAAACAATCAGTCAAAATCTTTCAACATTTATTTTCTGGCCATATTTATTTAAGATATCGTTGGTAGTATTATACACAGTCATACTTTTCAATGTGGACCAGTTCTGAGTTTATTTTGATTGATTGTTTCACCTTTGACATTTTCCCATTAACTTACTATGGCGGTTTATAGACCCTTTAAACCCCTTCCCCAGTCTGACAGGATGATCCTGGATGATCCAATTTATAATATATTGTAGTGCTAATACATTCCTGTGTACAGTTTAAGTTTTGCAAGCACATCTTGTAAAATGACCATCATAGGACCTTTTTTATTCAAAAAGTCAGCATAGGTCTAACATGCTGTGCGGAAGGAGATACATATACAGTACTTCATAGAACACTGTAACTTTAACCTCTCCTCAAACCATCCAGAATGGTCCTATATTGTCCGGATGACATAGTTTCAGCTATTTCAGTCATTCATTGACCATCTGTAACAGGGGGAGTTCATGAGTCCAAATTTTGGAAGAATTGAGTTGTGTGTCTATAATAACCATGTAGTGACTAGAATTAAGTCACATTTGCAAGTTGTGGGCGGACAATGACTTAAGAACTTATGCATCAGAATTAACAGCCAAATATGGCATCTGTAGTGTTGTTTCTGAGGATTTCTGCTGCCTTAGGGGCCGTGTCCACCAAAAGCCTTTTTAAAAGGCGGAGCGCTCCGTGCACTGCTTTCAACGCGTTTGTGCGCGCCGCTCAAAATAGGCGCACGGATCGTTTTTCGTTTACGTCATTAATACGTGTCATCGCTTGTATCCATAGATATACAGCTTCTATCTGTTGGCTCCATCATCTGGCATCTGACACCTCAACGTCCTCTCTGGTTGCTCCTACAATTTTATTAGAAAATGAATGCAAGATTAATAGCGCTTCTTGCCGTGGCAGCGGAGGTTGCGGACGATCCCCCTGCGCCTGTCGTGGTTGCCCGGAGGAGAGTGTGGGTCCACAGCATTAATCGTGGCAGGAGGCAGTACCAATACCACCTTTAACGTGAGGTCGTACAGGACCGGACACTCACTCACAGCTGTTATTAAACTTTCGTCCGACATGTTTCAGTTTGTTTCAGTTTGTGTTCTGTTGATACTTTTAGCCTTGCCTCCTCCTCGATTTTGATTGGTCGTTCGAAAAAAGCGCAGATGACATGGAGCGCTTTTCTTCAAAAGTTCAACTGTTTTCAACTGGGGCGCGCGTCTAAAAGCACGAGGGCCACCCCCCCCCGGGCCCTCTGATCCACCTCAGCCGGTCTCCTCTCCACCCACACATCAAAACCATGCAGCCTTCTCCCGGGCAGCTCCAAGGCTTTTAGTCGGGGAGCCAAAGTCTAAAAAATGGGTTGAACCTGACATGGTCTGCCATACTTTTTATTTGTGTTTTTTCTGTAAACTTTGACCCTAAGAACAAATAATTGGAGGGTCTGCTCTGCCGGAAATATCGCGAAAAAAAAATGTGGCCATTTTAGTGTATGCACTAGTGATGCGCGAGAGGGCGTTTTTTTAACACCCGCCCCAACCCGACCCAAGACATTTTCCAAACCGCCCCGCCCGACCCGTGGGGAATTCTGAAGCGGCCCGCCCGACCCTCCCAATTTGACCCGCAAAAAAATAAAAATAATAATAACAACAAATAAAATAAATATATCAGTTGTGATACCTATTCCAGATTCCATGGCTTTTTTTATCTGCTCTATTAGCCTCTCCTTTTCAGTTTTGGCACGCTCCTTGGCTCTATCGCAGATGGTTTTCCTATGAGGTAGCACAGAGTTAATGTGCACCTGTCCAAACCTTGCGCCTATATTTACGAGCCCTTGTGCCATCTGCATAAAGCCCTTCCCAGACACAATATCAAATGGGCGTAAATCGGCGCAGCAGAATTGTACGAAGTCCTCCACTAATTTAGACTTTGCATGGAGTGGTACCGTGCCTTTTAGGAAAGATGACATTAAGGGCTGCCCTGCAGCCGCAGGGGCGGGTGTGTGAGACTTGTTTGCCTGCGCAGCAGACCCACGGCATGAATGTCGTAACGGATTCGATGTACCTGTTTTATGGCCATCATATTTGTACAGCGCCTCACATTGAAGACACATGACGTATTCTGCAATGGTGTCATCGGACAGCACGACTTGTCCAAATGTTTCCCACACCTTGCTCTTTTGGTCTGCTTTCCGTACAACCTTTGCATCGCCTTTTTTAATCTTCTCTCTTATTAAGTCAGCCATTATTGGAGTCCTCCTAGAAGTTTTGGCGGTGCAAACAAAAGCTACGGATGGCATGTTGGGATAAACTAACAGGAGCTGTATCTTAAACTATACCATTCTAAAAGGTAACATTATTTTACAAAATATAAAGTATAGAATAAAATGTGAGGTGGACACCCAGGTTATGTAGCCTAACTCAGACGACTAGCAGGAGTGGGAGCTTTGAGTGCAATAACTTTGTGACAGTGGGATGTATGCAAATGATAAGTTCTGTAGGCTAACGCAAAATTGCGATTTCACCTATGTATTCCAAAAAATCCGGTTTGCAGGTTTTGACTTTTTTGACCCGCCCCACCCGAACCCGTGATACTTAGAGAAAACTGCTACCCAACCCACCCGGCCCGCGGGTGCCCGCGGGTAATTGGGTAACCCGCGCATCACTAGTATGCACCCTATATTTTTTAACAGAATAATGGGTAAAACGTTTTTTTCCCTCAACTCCTCAGTGGATTGGGTAGGCTGTCAATAAATACATTCCAGATACACAGAACACATGTGCTGACAACATCCACTGAAAAAAACCCTCTTACTGTAAAACACATTTCTACATGATTTTGCATCAATTTAATGCAAAAGAAATAGGCGTTTTCTCACTTTCTTCCAATATTTTCATCTTTAATTCATTGGCAATCAATTATTCCCCCAAGTTATGACATCAGTCAATATGCCTTTCTCTTCGCCAAACAGTATACTCATTCCACAGAAAAAAACTATAAAAATCCAACCAAAATGAATGGATCTGTGATGATTTCACTACTAGTTGGCGATCAACAGGCTCCAAACCTCAATAGAATTTTAGGCTACTCTCAAAATTCCGAAAGAAATATTGAATATTTACACTGGATATTTATCATGGTTGGTAATGTCCACATTATTAAACATCAACATAACCCTGAACCCAAAGGAAATGTGTCACTCAAGAAATATAATGACTTTCATTACTTTATTGCCACAGATGACAACTATTACAACTTTAACGGAACAAAATAATTTAGCATAACTTAATTAACTAGGTGCAGGTCCCTGTGAGGTGGGATAATCAGGAGGGTGGCACATTGTAGATACTGCTCTGGGGACAGACCTTAACCCTCACCACCTGAGGAGACAGCAAACAAGACCGGCAGGCTGGGTTATACAGCAGCGCAGAAAAAACTGAACCCCCCCCCCATCTATCTCTCTCTCTCACACACACACGCACGCACGCGGCCTTCTTACATGTCCCTGTCTTCAAGAGCAAGTTCAATCCTTAAACATCTGTTGTGGTCCCCGTGCAGACATGCAATGCCACACTTCACATTGGCTCTTGCATAGGAGCATCCTCGGGCACACATGCTTTTCTTGCAGCGGCAGTATTTGTTGTGTTTGAGTTCAGAAGGTTTTGCCTCTTTCAGCATCATGGTTGCCACCAATTTGCCATTGACAAGTTGTCTCCCAAAATCAGTGGCAGCTGGGTAGGTTGGCTGAACCATGTGTGGCCGCTTACACACAGCCAACTGATGCAGGGCTCGGCGAAGGTGTAATAGGAAGGCATCTTCAGTTGGTGGGTTAGGGTTAGGCAACGTGGTGGAAGGCAACGCATGTCTCCTTTGAGGCTCACAAAGAGATGGGCTCGCAGTGCATCTAGATTACCACCAAAGTCACTCCTGTCATAGAGTGACACCATGTATCACCGTGCTGCTGTTATAACCTCTTCCTGAACATCCAGGCTTTCCTCAGGGTCACCATACCTGCACAGCGGCAGAAGGTCTGTCAGGTTTTTAATAGCAGTTGTGTAGGCCTATCTTTTTTCTCTTCTGTACAGATAGCTCACTGTGTCACATCCGGTAAGTATGTAGGTGCTGAGGAGAAGGGATGTAAGATCTGAAGCTGCAACATCATACTTCCCCACCAGAGCTTCTGTGATGGCATGAATAGGTAGGAAGATATCCATCGTCTTCACCTTCATTTCCTGCAGCCCATCCATTTGTGTGATGTAGTACATGCACATCATGATCACATCTGTCTGTCGCAACCACTACAGCCCGTTTGTGGTGCAGAAATTGTACTGAGTATGCAATGTGAGCAAACATCCTGGTATCTGCCTCCTCATTTTTCTCACAGGAAAGTTCTGGAAGCTCAACCTGACAATCCGCTGACAATCCTCATCTTTCAGACTTTTAGCAGGGGAGACATCATATCGATCACCAACAAAGTGGATGCAGTCACACTTGTCTGGGAGGATTCCAAGGAGCTGCCTCAGGTACTTTCCTTGCATTTCACTGGAAGGTGCTGCTCCCAAGATGTTGGTAACGTTGAACGTTGAACCTTGGCATCTACTACCATTACAACAGGCTTGTCAGACGGCGGTAGTTTGTCCACTTCCCCCCCCCCCCTGCCAAGGGATGTCTTTATTGCAGCCAGATAGTCTGCCTTGTTTCCTTTACGCATTGCATAACTTTGGTCAAGGAACGGATCTGGCTCAAACAGGGAGGCTGGGCAGCTTGTCCATTCCAGGCTAAACACTTCCACCTTCCTGTCCTCCTCATAGACCTTTGTGGCTTTGAATGCCATGGACATTGACTTCTTTGGCTTTGCTGCGAAGGTTGAAAGTTTAATTTGGGCTACTTTCTCACTGTCTGTTCGTCTTGCTGCAGCCAGTGCCTCAAGTCCTTTTTCACGAGCGCAGATCAAGTCAGCAGATGGGGCTTTGTGGCCTGTTGAAATGTTGATCAGCTCCTGTTCTTCACATGTGAAAGGATTGATCATCTGGTTGCTGTTGACATACATAGCCATAGCTTTGTGGTAGGTGAGGAACGTGCTTCATCAAACTCAGCCATCAAACATGACAGCTTTTTCAGCTGTTCAGTTGCATCAGCACACGCAGAAGTAGCCTTCTCTACATCCTCTTCTGACAGGGCATCTAGGAGTAGTTGGACATTGTTGCTTAGCACACACATGTACTCCAGGGCCCTGTACCACGAAGCTCGCTTAGAGGGTTAGCGAGGTATGTTGAGCTCCAAGCCTGGGTTAGTTGTACCACGAAAGTCGATCTCTTTTAGCGTCGCTGTATCACCATGGTGACTTATGCTCGCAACCAAACCTGGTCGGGAGCAGTTTTTCGGCTTAGTCTAGCCGGAGATCGGCTACTTAAATCGGCGTGCGCAGCTTCCTAGCCCCTCCTCTGACAATGGCGTCACCATTTGTGGGTGTTCCCGTGGACCCCGGCGCACTTCTCCGGAGACAAGGGTTTTACGGGCCAGAACCGATCCCTTGGCATTGTCTGACGATATTCAGATTTCAGACTTTATTGTCATTGTGCAAACAACGAAATTGGGGTTCTTCATTAGAGATACAGATTCTCATCAGAGGGTGTTCGTTATTTGATCGTCCTTTTGGACCTTATGTAGACAATGATTACTGTTGCGCATTGTGTCTCAGTGACAGAGTGCTAGAGTGGAGGTAGCGCGTCAGTCTTGAATATCTGCGCGGGGGGTTTGACTCCCAAGTGACGCGAATTTATGTGAAGCTTAAAAAGTCCTAATTCTCATGCATATGGAATACTTATTCACTAAAGCTTATGGAATTATATTTTTGTGCTTATTTCGAACTTGAACCCATATTTTCAAGGCCGTGCTGGCACCACATCTATGGGGGTAAAATGCATGATGATAGACCGGCGAATTTGAACCCCGGTCGCTGGCGTTCGGGTCTTATACTAATCCACTAGGCTACAGCCGCTACCTCTCAGCGGTCGAAAACATGCGATACATTTCTTTAATAGGTTGTATTTAAAGTGAATTCCCTAAATGATAGAATAAGGCAGGATGGACGTTGCTTATGCATTTTTAAATCATCATCATTCTATTTGGATTAATGGCGAACAATTCTGCATTTGGCATAGTTATTTTACAGACAATATGCAGAATCTTTTCACTTATACTCATATAGACTGCTTGATCTATCGTAAAGGTGAGAAAAATTACGCAAAAAACGCCCCTTTCACGTGAACGCGCACTGAACCTAAAGCGGAAAACCTGGTTCAACTAATTGAATCTAAAGTGAGCTTCGTGGTACCATTTAACTCTGATTGCGAGTTGCGGCTCTGTCGAGCCAGGTTTTCCCAAGAAAGCCTGGATATGTTCAGCGAGCTTCGTGGTATAGGGCACTGGTCCTTCTCTTCATCGACCAACCATCTGGCAAATGCCTCCCAGTGTAGGGCAAACATGGCTGCATACACCATTATGTGGGCGTGCAGCATTGCATAGTAGTCTTTCCAGCTGATGATTTTGTTTGCTGTTCCACGGAGACAGACAGCAGCTTCGACCATGATGTCTTCGATTCCAGTGGACTGCATCAAATGCCCAATGGCTCCAAGGAAATTCTGAGCAATATGGAAGCCACCCATGTGCAAGATAAGTTTGGCATACTTCTCTTTGTTCTTCTTTTGCAGACCCAGAACCAGCTCAAAGATTGCTTGATCACATGTGATGATTGCATACTCTTGACCATGTTTTCTCAACACATCCATGCAGTACTGAACAGACTGTTCAACCACACATGGGTTTGTTGGTGACTTGGGGGAGAAAGGACCATAGCTGATCGCAGTTGCAGAAGTGGTATCTAGGATGAGAAATGCTTGGAATGAACTCCATGTTGGAGCATCGCAACTTGGTTTCAGGTCCTCCAATAGTACAGTAGGGCAGCTATGCACCAGGTGCCAGAGGATGCTCAGGTGGTCAAGAGGTTCTGCTAGACACACAGGAAGCTTAGGCTCTGTTTCAACTCCAACCAGGGAGCGACTCTTTTGACAATCTTTTAGACTAAACTAACCGTTGGTGTGGGGTCTTCATCTGGATTCTTGTACTGGAATATGTTGTGTGTTGTGCCATGCAGTGTTTGTCCATCCTTTGTGTACTCTTGGAAGTCATGGTTATCAAATGCAAACTGTGTATCGTCCAACCTTCAGCTTTGTTGGTATGAAGGCACCATCCCCAGTTGTCTGCTCTTCAAATGCCTTTGCCATTGTTGTAATATATCTCTGTGCTTCTTTGTAGCTAATGCTGTTCCCAAATCTATTTAGGAGTGACACAGTTGACTTGCTTCTGGTTTCCTTAAGGATATACAAAGCTGTCCCAATGTGTATCGGTGTTGGGATCTTGGCAACTGCTTGGCAGACATCCTGGGCAAGGTTGAGAACTTATTCTTGCTGCTTAGGAGTGACTTTCACCTGGCCGTCCTCATTTAACTCTGGAGATGCATCTGTTATCATGATAAACACTTCAAGGACCACACCAGCCTTCATACAAGTTTATTTCTCATGATTCCTCGCTTCAAACGTATCCCTGTAGCAGCATTTATTCTCATATATATTTCTTTGCCTAGCAAGTCCAGTTGATATTTTCTCAATTTCTCAACTTCCGGTCGAAACAAAATGGACACATACCATACCTACGATTCTGAGCATTTAAAAAAAATAGCAAGTCTCTACCCCATTCCTGTGAGTTATGGCTGCTTACAGAAACCACCAAAATGGGCTAAAACGGCTAAAGCTAGCTAATTAAAGTAGTAATGCTGCTGCTACAGGGATATGTTTGGGATGAGGACTTGTTTGAAGAATGGTGTGGTCCTTTCAGTTAATTACCATTACAATATCCATGTAACCATTCTTTTCCCAAAATGCTGAGGCAGATCATGTGTGTGTGTCTGTAAATGTGCCATGATTCTAAATATCCTTGCTAAATGTCTTTCGGAATTTTGAGAGCAGCCTACAATTCTATTTAGGTTCTGAGCCTGTTGATCACCAACTAGGAGTGAAATCATCACAGATCCATTGATTTTGGTTGGATTTTTTTTTCTGTGGAATGAGTTTACAGTTTGGTGAAGAGAATGGCATATTGACTGATGTCATAACTTGGGGGAATAATTGATTGTCAATGAAGTAAAGATGAAAATATTGGAAAAAAGTGAGAAAACGCCTATATTTTTGGCATTAAATTGATTTAAAATCATGTAGAAATGTGTTTTAAGAGTTTTTTTTTCAGTGGATGTTGTCAGCACATGTGTTCTGTGTATCTGGAATGCATTTATTGACAGCCTACCCAACCCACTGAGGAGTTGAGCGATATTTCCGCCAGAGCAGACCCTCCAATTATTGGTTCTTAGGGTCAAAGTTTACAGAAAAAACACAAATAAAAAGTATGGCAGACCATGTCAGGTTCAACCCATTTTATTGAGCTTTTGAGACTTTGGCTCCCCGACTATTTGGAACACCTTCCCCCCCCCCCCCCCCCAACATATCCGTGACTCACGAGTCCCTCACCATCTTCCAGTCCCACCTCAAGACCCATCTCTTCTCCTCTGCCTACCCCTAGATCAACCACCAACCCAAGCCCCATCAACTTTACATTTCCTTTTGCTTGTCTATTGTTGTGCCCCTATGTAAAGCGCTTTGAGTGAGAAAAGTGTTATATAAATAGATTATTAATATTAGTGATTTAAGAACTTTTGTTTATCAATGTTTATTTCATTCATTTCAGCACATGATATAATACATGGGAACATTATGTACTCATAAAGATATGCTTATACATGACAGGGATAAAAATGATGTCGGTCTGTGTGGCAGCTTTCAGTTTGTTTATGGAGTGTAAGTTCATAATAGCATCAATAAAAACAGTACAAATAGCAATTAATCAGTGCAGCTTGGTTCACTTCCAAAGTATATTATACTTGCTCTTCAGCCATGATACATCATCGTATATTGCATACATGTAGAAGAGAAACAGTGGGTTGGTTAAATACATTAAAAGGTGTCTTTCATGATACAAAAATGTCTGCAATCATATTGGATACTGGATGATTAAAGACTGAATATTGATGACATTGACAACCCCCATGTTTACAGTACACATTGTTGTGTGTGGATGCCACCTAGACAAGAATTTCCAATTTTTTTAATTAAAAAAAGAAAATGAAGTATGCGAGAAGCAAAGTTGAGCAGTTCATAAATTTTTCTAGTCACGTCAGGATATCAGGAGCGATGAAAGCCAAGTTCACTCGTCTGACATTTCAGAGTCACTGTCGTATCCATCCCAGTCCCTCTGGAAGTCCATACTGGTTCCTCTCAAAACTTGAGCGTAACAGTCTCTCGCATGCTTCATCATTGTTGTGACTGCTTGCTTCTTTTTCAAGGTTAAGCTGCGGAGACCCTTGATCCCTTCTTCATTTAAGGTGCGGCCACACCAGACGCGTATCTCGCGTATAAAATCGCCATTTTTTCCATAGGGAACCATTGGTTTTCACGCGTATAAGCAACATTTTACGCGCGTATGAGGCGCGTATATTTACGCGCTATACGCGCGTATATCGCGTACATTTCAAGAGTTCAAAAAATTGAACTTTTTACGCTCATACGCATGACGATTAGCCGCGTTGCCCAATCAGCGTTGAGCTTGACCCGACATCACTGGCAGAGAGTAGTGAGCTTGGACAGAAGCATACGGCCGACATCTTTCTTTATTCTGTGTGGAAATAGTAACATAGTTACGCCATTAAATGCTTTTATGGAAACATTTCTAGCGAGAAATGTGCATTTTACTTTCATAATGTTCGCTCGGTGAATGTGAAGGATGTTTGGTTTGATAGTTATGACGAAGAGGGAACGCTCCGTTCACTTGCATGGACAGAGTCTCTGGTTACTAAGCAACCTCAACGTCTTGGCGGACTATATATCTGCTGATCAACACTACGAATGCTGGAAACACACCAGACACACCATGTGAAGTTATTTAACCCGATTATTGTTATTTATATCCGAGATTATTTAATCTAACCCGATCTAAACTCTCACCCAAACACGGCGGCGTTTGGGTTTCCTACCTCGGACTCCAGCGCAGCCACGGCCGACAACTTTCTTTATTCTGGGTGGAAATAGTAACATAGTTACGCCATTAAATGCGTTTATGGAAACATTTTTAGCGAGAAATGTGCATTTTACTTTCATAATGTTCGCTCGGTGAATGTGAAGGATGTTTGGTTTGATAGTTATGACGAAGAGGGAATGCTCCGTTCACTTGCATGGACAGAGTCACTGGTTACTAAGCAACCTCAACGTCTTGGCGGACTATATATCTGCTGATCAACACTACGAATGCTGGAAACACACCAGACACACCATGTGAAGTTATTTAACCCGATTATTGTTATTTATATCCGAGATTATTTAATCTAACCCGATCTAAACTCTATCATCCAAACACGGCGGCGTTTGGGTTTCCTACCTTGGACTCCAGCGCAGCCACGGCCGACAACTTTCTTTATTCTGGGTGGAAATAGTAACATAGTTACGCCATTAAATGCGTTTATGGAAACATTTTTAGCGAGAAATGTGCATTTTACTTTCGTAATGTTCGCTCGGTGAATGTGAAGGATGTTTGGTTTGATAGTTATGACGAAGAGGGAACGCTCCGTTCACTTGCATGGACATGGACTCATCTAGGCGAGTGACATAGGCGCGTATGGCGCGTATGCGACCATTTTTGACACAAAATGGTCAAGCAACATTTTACGCGCGTATCTCGCGTAAAAATTACGCGAGATACGCGTCTGGTGTGGCCGCACCTTTAGACCCCACAGCTCACCTTATGGGAGTAAAACTAAAACGGCCACATTAGAAATCTCAGGAAAAAATATGTATAACAATGTACAGTATAGTATTCCAACCTGTTACTTAAATACGTACTTTGCAATGGCTCACTGGAAAACCGGCATGACATCTCCTTGAGCGTGTCTGCACGAGTGGAGAGAGATTTCCAATGCATTGCCATCTCGGCAATGACAATCTTCCTCTCCTCAAGTCTCCTTATTGCCATCACAACGTCAAACGCCTACCTCTTGGTTTTCAAATCTACATTTGTCTGGGATACAGTTGTGGAAAATAAGCCAAAGTACGATTATTTTTCAAAGAATTTGAGATCATCTGAAATAAGGCATAATTGCATCTGTGCTACTATGTGAATCATACGAAATTGTCAACTGATTTGCCTACATACCACCATGGGAAAGTTGCCACGGCCAAACTGTCACCTCAGAGAGAATGCTGTCAAAGTTGATTCTCTCTGCATCTGGAACCATGCTGTTGTATTTGTCAGCAACAGAGCCAAGAATGGCCTTCTCCTCTCTGATTTTGCGCCGAATCCGGGCCCGACCTTTTCTGCCATCGGTGTCTTTGTAAAGGCGCTGGGACCTTCTTTTAATGCTGGCCACCAGCACCTCCAATCTACTAGTCACCGCGTCCAGATCTGCATTCTTTTGGGATGTTGTTGCTGAGAAGAAAAGAAGTGTAAACATTTCACTAAACATTTTCATGGTGCTAACTGAAATGAGCTAAGTCTCAATATAACACAGAAGGCCACAGGGAAGTCATAAAGATTCTCCTTTTTTTCTGCAGAACTGACACATTGATCAGTAATAGTATAACTCTCACCTTTTGCCCACTCTTTTACGTCAGTAACCCAGCCCTCAACTTCAACCTGTGTCACTGCCAGTTGGACTCTCATGACCTCCAGGTCCTGAAGCCGGCTTTCCAGCCCTTTTGTGGCCTTTAAATAACAAAAGAAAAATGTTATCCCTACACAAATATACAATAGAAGGCATCTACAATATAAGAAAAAAAATGACTCAGGTCTACCTTCTGATATCGGCGGGCAAGTGAAGTAGCCAAGTAATTAAATTTTGCTGATTCCAGCGCATGGCCATCAGTGTAAGCATGTCTGTATGACCTGCAAAAAAAAAAGAAAATTAACTCATCTGTTTTTTACTACATGTCCCTCACCTGCAGTCTTGTGCCTTTTTCTTGTCAAGTGAACAGAACAAATTATTAGCAGAGAGTTGACAGTGGGGGTGAAGAGTAATCAAGTAGCTTTGTATGGTGTCGCATGACAGTAGACAAATGGCGCAGGAGAGTGGTACAAGTCAGTGTCTCGAGACATTTGGCGTAGAGTCGGAAAATGTGACCTCAACAAAGCTCACCATAATTACAAGAATCTGGAGGTACAGTCATTTGAGTGCTTTTGTTAACAGGGTGAGAAGGTGGAGATTTGCAGCTGCTACTCTTTCCTTATAACACTTTCAATCTAAGAAGTGCAGTGTGTGGTAAACTTACCTGCTTTGGACATATGTTTTGTCGTCACAGCAATCCTAGAGAGGAAGGCGTTGCACTGCTCAACCTCCTCCCCAAGTGTCAATCCAGCCCCTTGCTGGTAAGCTCCACTCCATTTAACCTATTAAAGAAAATATTTATAAGCTGCCAACATACCGTTCCAGGTGTTCAGGGACAATGTGATGGTAATGTTTTCTTACCTCGCATTTAAAGTCATGGGCTTTAGCATGAAACACTGACAGGAATGGCTTCATGTCAAGAAGGTGCTGGAGCTCCGGGCAGCTTTTTGCCACTTTGTTGAGGTAGGGCCAGTACTTGCATGTAACATCCATGGCAAAAAAGGTTATTGGCTTATTTGCCAGCTTGTTCCGCAGGTAGAGGGGATAAGCATAGATTTCTCCCCTGAACATGTTGAGAGCGCTGAGAAAAACGACATGTCGACACACCGCCAGCTGAAGTCCCTCCTCATCAGTTTCTCTGGCTGCTGACTACTCCCCTCCACAGACACCTCTTCCAGAGACCTACAACATGGAAAACGGTTGATATAAATGGTCAGGACTCACCCAAACAATATCAACGTTAGGATGTTATTGGTGGTGTTTTTAGAAATATTATAGAAGTTTACATGGTTGGTGGTAGAATGAATGTAATCCACAAATCTCTCTACTTCATCATCTTTAGCAATGAAGATGCCATCAAATAAGGCTTGCTCCTCCGATCTAAATGAAAGAGAGGTACAAATTGACCGTCAATATGACACAGCAAAGGTTACTTTAACAACACTGGAAATTACACACATTTTTTTAGTACCTTCCTGCATTCTTAAAGCGGTAGTGCTTGCGATTTCCGTCCACTGAAACGGCAAGCATGTCTGGGGTGCATGCAGGACAGGCAAATGGCTCCTCCCTGCATATCTTGTCGACCTCAAATCTAACAGCCTCCCACTCCAAAAATCTTTTTCTGAAGCTGTCTGCTGTGATCTTCCCAGCCTGTTTCAGAACAGTAAAACATGTCAACATATTTCACAGTATTTTATCAAAACCTGATACTGTAGTCAAATTGTATACATTTACAATTTTCTGAATGTTTCTGAATGCAATCTGCATGACTATGACGTGACAAGGATCTTATACACGGGTCTGAATGAAATACATGTTTTGAGTGATTGAGTTGTTGATGATGTTCTATCAATGTATTGAGTATAGCTGAATCACTGTGTTGTGATATCATCACCATGCTCCAACTATAATAATCAATGTGTTGATAATGTCACCATAGTCACTCTGCTATACTCGTCATACTAGTTGGTAGTGATTCCCACCACTAATACTCACACGGCCGAAGTTGACAGTTCGTTGATCAAGCATTCTCAAAAAGGCTTGACAGGAAAGTCCTGGTGCTGCCATCTTCAACTCTTCATATGAATGAAACACATCGGTAGAGTACACCGTGGAGAAGTGAAGGGTCGCAGGCCAGTAGTCATTACGGACCAAGTCATCGACTCCAGCACTCCAAGTGGCTTTGCATGCCTCGCATTTCATCTCAGGCATAGAGAGATCATTTCGTCCTAGAAAAATCAAGAACACATTGTATATGGGATGAGAGGTGTGTTTGCTGGTGCGGGAGGAACAGATGATTCACTGCACTTCCGCAAATGAAAATGTGAGTAAAATAACATATAAAAATAGTGTATATAATTATAGTTGAGCTGGATGTTCTGTCAGGCAGCAATAAAAAACTGTGTTGAAGCATCCTAACTGACAGAGATATTGTTGTTTATTTGTCGGTTCAATTCTTTCCTGCTACTGAAACTTGAAAGCATGACAGAAGAAGGGGACACCACTGGGCTACTTCAGATTGAAGTGCCTTTCTAAAGAAAGGTAGCCTACATCACCATCTCCCCTGTAGTACATTCCGAATCGAGAAACTTAAAATCTGGCAGTCTTTCTCAGTTGTCAAGTGACTCTTTTGTGAGACAGAAGCCAAAACTGAACATCCCTTCTGAGGTCTTTCGCCGGGAGAAGCGGGATACACGGTTACAGATGCGGGCGGGAGCGGGACTAAAAATGACACATTATTGGGGGAACCGGACAAAATATTGCGGGAACGGGGGGGCCGCAGGACTGAAAAATCGGTCCAGTGCAGACCTCTATTGGAAACATTTGAATAGAAATAAATCAGGAGACATTTACAAAGTCAATAGAAATGACCCTGGGTTCCCCCAAGTTCATTTTATTCTTACCATTTATTGTAACCACAGCAACAACTCTTTCCTGGGTTGACACCCTAAATTTGACGCTACAGCTTACCACACTGGGAAAGAACCCTCTCCACGACACAGGTTGTTGGAGGCAATGGCTGAAAGAATCCAGCTATTGTTGCATCCCTGTTGTGGAACACCTGGTTTCTGTGTAAACTGACATCACACTCAGCACATAAGAGTGGGTGAGGTCGGCAGTCACGACAACGGACAGCTTGACTGCTGCCACACTGTTGGCAGATCCCAGTTTCCGCATTTTGTTGTGCCACCATGGTATTCACCAGCCGGGGTCTCTCTTTCGCCCACCTCTCTGAGAGGAGACTCCTTCGAGTAGACCCGTCTAAGGAAGCTCGTGGTGGTGCTGGTGCTGTTTCCTGATCATCCATGTCATCACCCTGTGAGTGGTTTAGCTGTTCAAGGAAAGACTCTGTTAAAATAATACATAATATTTAAAAACTAAATTAAAGTGTGCAACATGGATGTTGTCTGTTATTCTGTCGCAAAAACATGGAATTTACATTCAAATTATTAGAATTTATAAGCACAATGAACTAATAGAGACAAAATAAATAACATACCAACAGTGTCAGGAGGACAGTAGTTGGTTCTCTCAACGCTGCTGTCCAACATTGTAGTATGAGCACCAGTCTTGCGACTGTAGCTGTGACTAGCTGTAGCGGAAAATAAAACACAAATCAACCTTTACAGCATTACAATACCATACATTTTGACGAGCTAATTTTATTCCACACAATGATACAAACCTTTTATTAGCCCAATTCGTTGACTATACCACTTTGGATGAATATGTAATAAAAACCTCATCTTATACCAGACCCATGGCTGATTCATGTATTCAATCCAAAGTGGTAAAACAATCTATATCGTTTTAGATCTATGTGAAAAATGGCAGGAGTTCTCCTTTAAGTAATAGGACTGAAAAAATAAAACTGACCAAATTGGTTTCGGCATGATCTTGTTCTGTCATGGACAACATTTCCATCACTGTCCCTCTTCAGCCACATGACAGGTTGATGGCTGGTGGATGGTGGGGCCTCCTGGACCGGTTGATGGCTGGTGGATAATGCTGCCTCCCGTTCTACCTCCATCTTATTGATGAAACCTTCCAAGGTCTGGAGTTCATCATTTAATTTAGAATGATCAACAAGCTCATCAAGCTCCTTAACGAGCTGCTCGACATTGGAGCTGTCACTCATGATGAACAAGGCACACAAGACAACACACCAATAAAGGGGTAGGGGGAAGGGGGTGAGGGTAGGGGGAAGGGGGTGGGGGAAGAGCGAAAGAGAAAGAACCACAGGGAACCTGAGAGACTGACAACAATTAACTAGACAAACGTGGCTCTTAAAAGTGCCTTTGTTTTTACTTTGTAACGAAGCTGAAGTTTTAAAATAAATGATGAAGGGACCTGTTGAGAGAAGGGAAAGAATATGAATTCAGATTTGAAGATCATGCTAGATACTACTACATAAATACTGAATAACTAATGAGAAAATGTTGCTCTTGTTTGCCCATGCTTTGGGATGTGGTGGAAGAGGGCGGAGCCAGGCTGAGCCAAAGTCTGTGCTTTTTCCACATAGCCTGCATTAAAAGAGTCATTTTGTAGTTTTTATAGCTGCTAGGCGTAAAGAGTTCACCGTTCAAAGCGGGATGTTTATTGTGAGGGAGGAGCCGCGGCGGCAGTCGTGATCGTAATTTCCGGTTAGTGCACCACGAAGTATTCGATTTGGAACAACACCAGAGCCCGTCATATTAGACATTCTCTGACAACACTGACATCTGAAAATTAGCGCACTTCCCCTCCTTCTCTTCTTCTCTTCCTTCTCCTTTGTTAGGTTCTGGAAGGCTAGATGTAGCAAAGGCGCATTACTGCCCCTGTCACACCAAAATTGTACCGGCTGCCAAATTTGTACCGGGTACGTAATCAGTTGTCCGTTGCCAGGCAGCGAACAACAGATTACGAAAGGGGTTGTCCGGTGCCAGGCAGGTTTCAGAAAACATACCCGCTCATGTTGCCAAAGACGAAATAACATAATACAGATAACGGATCGCTAGATAACACTTGTTTTTACTTTATATTTGCATTGCATTTAATTGTTTAATCAAATTTAGCTAGTAAACTGAGTGTTTAAAGTAGATAGATAGATGGGTAGATAGGTGAGCAGGCATTTACTAACTGATAAATGTTTTTTATTATTCACGTTATCCCCATAACATTTAGCTATTACTGTGTAGGGAAATAGATAAATACAATAAAATACAAATATAAAGTTAGGAACGCTAATAAATGTAATTTGTAAAATAAGCGTTATCTGTCTTGTCGCGGTCAATGAACGAGTTTGCGAATGTTGAACCTTGAACCTTCCTACGTCATGATGCGATCGTCCGTTGCCAGGCAACGTTCGACGCGATCGTCTGTTGCCAGGCAGGTTTGGAATGGATTACGTAGGGATGACGTACCCGGTACAAATTTGGCACCCGGTACAAATTTGGTGTGACACCCCCACAGGCAACAAATAGAAGCTTGGATAGCTCACAAATCTCGCGAGACAGATTTTAACGCAACGGGTAATATCGTTGAGTTTAATCTCACACCCCTAGTTATAATACCCGTACTTCCATGAGTATACTTAAAGGAACTATCCGTACTCACAAGAGTACGTTAATTTTTCAGAATCGAGTACTCCGTGGTGCACTAACCGGAAATTACGATCACGACTGCCGCCGCGGCTCCTCCCCCCCAATAAACTCTTTACGCCTCTCAGCTATATTATTATAACTTTATTCAAGACACAGGAAGGTCCACATAGACAGCACACTACATATATATACACATACACATATATATATATACGCATATAAATACACACACACACACACACACACACACAAAACAATATAAAACATTTAAGAAGGAATGCAAATGAGGCATTATCAATTATAATACAAACATAATTAAAACACATACAAGCTTCGGGTCCAATGTTTCCAGAAGCAAGATGAGTACCTATAAAAACTACAAAATGAATGCAGTCTATGTGGAAAATGCGCCGACTTTGGCTCAGCCTGGTTCCGCCTCTTCCGCTACGTAGCTAAGATAGCTGCCGTTGAGTACGGAAAGTCTTCGATCCACACTTCACGATTAGCCCGTTTTGAGAACGACATCCGGGTCCTTGAAGTATACTTATTTTCGCTGGATTCGTCGGAAATTGACGCCAGGGTTCCGTGCCCATCCCCCCACTCCGGTCCAACAACAATATAAAATGATACCGTAATGCACCTGTTCTTTGTCGTTGGATCTTTTGAATAAATGGATCAATACATGATGAATCACAATGATCGCAAGCAGAGGACCGTGAGAGTTATTGAGCAGCAGATGAACCAGTCCAAAAATCGGACACGTTAACGGAGCACTGAACTAGGCCCTCTCGGATGCCATTTGTTTCACTACGACTCCTTTCAGCTGCACACCCCTCTTCCCCAGTCCGATTGTGGAATCCAATAAACCTGCTATCAAGCTTACTTCACTCACTACCTCGCCTGTGGTTATTACTTTATGTAACTTTCAATGATATTGTAACAGTTTAATAACACAAACGCAGGAAACACGTGAGCTGCTAGTTTAGCGAAAGCAGCGTCCCTAGCAACCTGACGTCGTTGAAACATGCGAGCCGATAAAATCTTCCTAATAACTATAAAACTAAAGATCAGACACAATCACTGACTGAAGATTATGCAAGTAAAAAGCATATTTCTCGCTAGAAATGTTATTAGAAACACGTTTAACGGTGAATCGGTCCTAAAATATTGCATTTCCCATTCGGATAATAAAGATTAATAAAGATCATACGCATTCACTGACTGAAGATTATTCAAGTAAAAAGTAAATTTCTCGCTAGAATTGGCATTAGATACACGTTTAATGGTGAATCTGTCAAACAAATCAATAAATAGCTACGGCATCACCGTTGATAGACATTGATTTCCTTTCGTCTATATCCGAATCCGAATAACACGCCCTCTATGTTGGAGGCAGAGCTCGAGGTTGATGGTGTTTCGTCGTCAATTTCCCTGGTGGAGGTCACTGAGGTAGTCAAACATCTCCGCAGTGGCAAAGCCCCAGGGATTGATGAGATCCAGCCAGAAATGCTAAAGGCTCTGAGTGTTGAGGGGCTGTCATGGTTGACACGCCTATTCAACATCGCGTGGGAGTCGGGTACAGTGCCAAAGGAGTGGCAAACCGGGGTGGTGGTTCCCCTGTTCAAAAAGGGGGACCAGAGAGTGTGTGCCAATTACCGGGGTATCACACTTCTCAGCCTCCCTGGTAAAGTCTACTCCAAGGTGCTGGAAAGGAGGGTTCGGCCGATCGTCGAACCTCAGATTGAAGAGGAACAATGCGGTTTTCGCCCCGGACGTGGAACTACGGACCAGCTCTTCACTCTCGCAAGGATCCTGGAGGGGGCCTGGGAGTATGCCCATCCGGTCTACATGTGTTTTGTGGATCTGGAGAAGGCGTATGACCGGGTCCCCCGGCAGAAACTGTGGGAGGTGCTGCGGGAGTATGGGGTAAGGGGGTCTATCCTCAGGGCCATCCAATCTTTGTACTCCCAAAGCGAGAGCTGTGTTCGTGTTCTCGGCAGCCAGTCAGTTTCGTTCTCAGTGGGTGCTGGTCTCCGCCAGGGCTCCTGTTTGTGATATACATGGACAGGATATCGAGGCGTAGTCGTGGTGGGGAGGGGTTGCAGTTCGGTGGTCTGAGGATCTCGTCACTGCTTTTTGCAGATGATGTGGTCCTCATTGGATCATCGGCCTGTGACCTTCAGCACTCACTGGATCGGCTGGCGGCCGAGTGTGAAGCGGCTGGGATGAGGATCAGCACCGCTAAATCTGAGGCCATGACTCTTAGCAGGAAACCGGTGGATTGCTTACTCCGGGTAGGAAATGAGTCCTTAGCCCAAGTGAAGGAGTTCAAGTACCTCTGGGTCTTGTTCGCGAGTGAGGGTACTATGGAGCGTGAGATTGGCCGGAGAATCGGAGCAGCGGGGGCGGTATTGTGTTCGCTTTACCGCACCGTTGTAACGAAAAGAGAGCTGAGCCGCAAGGCAAAGCTCTCGATCTACCGGTCGATCTTCGTTCCTATCCTCACCTATGGTCATGAGGGCTGGGTGATGACCGAAAGGACGAGATCGCGGGTACAAGCGGCCGAGATGAGTTTTCTCAGAAGGGTGGCTGGCGTCTCCCTTAGGGATAGGGTGAGAAGCTCAGCCATCCGTGAGGAACTCGGATTAGAGCCGCTGCTCCTTTACTTAGAAAGGAGTCAGCTGAGGTGGTTCGGGCATCTGGTAAGGATGCCCACTGGGCGCCTTCCTTGGGAGGTGTTTCAGGCACGTCCAGTGGGGAGGAGACCTCGGGGAAGACCCAGGACTAGGTGGAGAGATTATATCTCAACACTGGCCTGGGAACGCCTCGGGATCCCCCCGTCAGAGCTGGTCAATGTGGCCCAGGAAAGGGAAGTCTGGGGCCCCCTGCTTGAGCTGCTCCCCCCGCGACCCGACCCCGGATAAGCGGATGACGATGAGGATGAGGATATATCCGACAGTGAGGGATTAACATGAATGTCTATCTGATTGACCCCCGCGTTGAAAAGCGACGCAAAAGGTATAACATGAATGTCTATCTGACGGACCCCGCGTTGAAAAACTACGAAAAAGGCACCCATTTTTCGTTGGAAATTGACGCCAGGGATCCTTGGCCATGCGTCACACATTTGACGAGTAGGGAGTGAGACTGTGTTGGAGCAAGGGGAAGAGAGAACAATAAGAAAAAGCCTTCAATTTAACTAACAATAGGAATGGGTATGGCCTCCTTCTTTCATCAATATGAATAAGGAAGTGAGGGGAAGGGGGTGCGGAGGGAGGGGAGGGGGGTGTTGGATTGGATCTGAAGAGGGAGATGAAAGGGGTTCAAGGGGAGGGAGGCGTTAGAGGGGTATATTACGAGGGGGGTGCGGAGGGCGGGGGGAGAGGTGGGGTGGGGGGGGTTCTCTGGTGTAGGGGGCCTGGAGGGGGGGTGGTGGGGACTTTACGAGCGTAGGGGGTCAGGGGGGACTCGTACCTTAATAATTCATCGTCTTTAATAACAAAATACCAACAGACTTGAATGTAAAATGTAAGCATGCAGTCTAGGGTGGTATTATCGGCAGATAAGATAGTATTCACTCCGAACGTCCGCTATGGAGCTACTGCTTAGGAACACAGACCGTGCCGGTCCCAGGAAAAGTCAGAAGAATAGGAGAAGTGAAAGATAGTAAGGATTGGAACTCTCGTTAATATACTATTTTGGCCCGATCTATACAGAGACCGATAGTGGAGGACTTCACCTCGCAACCAGTACCAAGAACGATCGTTAACGACGAGTACTCAAAACAACTCAAGAGTGGGGCATGAAAGACAAAGCCACACTACAAAAATGAATAGGCTTAATATAAGAAATAAATACTTGGTTTGAGCAGATATAAGCTAAAATTAAGTGAAATAATCTGCCAGTGCAGTAAGATAATCACACTTGGTAAGATTTCTTAAAATAAGAAAACATAAATACATATTAGGCAAGTGAGAAATATCTTAAAATAAGTGGTGAAACACTCATTCCAAGTACTGTATGCAAGTCAAATAATCTCAAAACTAGCTTTTCAATTCTTATTTCACCTTTTGTTTCTTTCTCAAATTGAGTGAAAAAAACATAAATCCAGAGCAATTTAACAAGCTGATTCTTCTTAATTCAAGAGTTATGATTAGCTTTTATCTTAAATCAATACATTTAAAATCATACACAGAGAATATTGTTAACAGCATTTATTTGAAGTGTTTGCAGATTCCTTACAATATTTACAATCATAACATAATATTTGCAAAATTAACCTCTGAAACCCAGAGGTAAGAGGCTATGACCTCATAATCTTTGATAACAATGAAATATCTCAATCTCATAAGGCTGAACAGCCTGAATAGCTTTATTTCTTAATGAAAGCATTCCACTCTGCCATGACTCTTTTGTACGAGCCTGTGGTGTCTCGGTCGTGGATACTGTCCTGTAAGACCTCTGTCTGAATGACAGAGAGAATGGTCGCCACACACTTAGGATAGGTGAGATGCAGGGTATAGTAATAACCCATCAGATACAGCAACCCTTCACCAAGTTCTTCTTTGGCAAATGTAGTGACAGGAGTGTTTCCAATTGCCAGAAGACAGCGGGACCCATCAAAGACCAAAACAGGGCTGAAGAGGGTTCTCTTCTGGAGGTAGATGGCTGGCTCTTCTGTTGGCTGAAGAAGAAAACAAAAAACAGAAGTTTCTTTATGGTATACTAAAAAAGTGAAAAACTGCTTGGGCAAGTGAACTGAGATTTTTTTAAACACCATTATGTACATCTACAGCTCTGGAAAAAATTAAGAGATAGGTTTTGCTGGTTTTACTATTTATAGGTATGCGTTTGAGTAAAATTAACATTTTTGTTTCATTCTATAAAGTGCTGACATTACTCTCATATTTGAAATTAAAATATTGCCATTTATTGCAAAAACATGTTCATATTCATTTTTAAACAACACAACACTTATATTTTAACTAAGGAAGAGTTTAGAAATCATTATTGGTGGGATAATCTCAATCTTTAATCACAGCAGTGTTTTTTGTAATCTTTTTGTAATCCTCATAAAATAAGATTTGGTTCAGGTGATCACCTGATCAGTATAAGTAGAATGAGGAGGCTTGTGTTGGAATTGAACAAACACTGGAATGGACTGGCTGCCATAGATGTAGAGATGCTGATTTAAGAAACATTTGTGAGAGTGGTCTCTTATTTTTTTCCAGAGCTGTATATATCTATGAACACAACCATACTGACATGTGGTATATGAAAACGGAGCTCTAAAGATAGGACCATGGGTCAAGACATGCCAGGTTAAGAAATCAAGAAAATAACTTGTGCCTCAGTCACTGTTTAAAGAGTGTGTGCCACTAAACACTTGGGAAATTAATGATTAATGACAATTAATTCTTAACAAAATATGAACAAACTCACCTGAAGGACATGAAGCAATGCCTCACTGGCCTGTCCCATCTTCTTAGGTGGCGCAGACGGTGAGGGGAAGAGTGTGGGTAGTGCCCTGAACAAGGCAATGTTGGATTCCACTAGAACAGAATAAATAAACAAGTTTTAGTTCAAAGTTAGCCAGCATCTGATGAGGTTTTTTTTATTTAACCTTTATTTATTCAGGGTAGGTTTACTGAGAGTGAGGCTCTCTTTTGCAGGAACGCCCTGATCACATTCACAGTTACACACTCACACCTGGAAGCTGCCCAGTACAACCACAGTCTTAACTGCCAGCCACTGAGCAGTTGCTCAGGTGGTAATGAGGGAGGGACAAGTGCTGTTTTTTCACTATCCCCACCCAGATTGATCCTAACCTTTAGGCCACCACTGCCCCATGGTTATGGTGAGGTAAAAATGCTTTGCAATGAACAACACTGTCATTCTTTTATCATTTAATCAGTGTTATGCATTGACTACAGTTCTATTAATTGTGTCTGTTGAAACAGCTACATGTATTAAAGACAGCAAAATGACTTACCTGCACCCAGGCTCATGGGTGGCTTCAACACTTTCCTCCAAACACCATAAAACTGCACCATGGAGCAGAAGTCGGCCCATCTCTTCTTTACTTCATTGATGAACTTGCTGTTGTCCTTAGTCAGAATCCGCCGCAGCTCATCCATCACCTGCAATGCAAATAAGTGTTAAAAACTGCAACAATGCTAGCTTTGTGGAGAAGCCAAAAACAACAAGTGCATATTTTACATGATGAAGCTCTTTGAAACATGGATATGCATCGAAAATCTTTGCTGGTCTGTCCTCTTCTTTCAGAATGCCACTGTCAATGAAGGCTCTTCTTGATTGAAACTCAAGGTCAAGGATCTGGCAGACAGCATCTTGGTTGGGTTTTGGTTTTTTGTACATCTCCTGCAGAGTCTTGTAATGCCTGGCCTGTGCTGCCGGACTATCTTTGTCCGCTAAAAGGAAATACAAATCAGCAACAGGTATTGGACATGTCATCTGAATGATACGACAGGTTTAAGCCAGCAAACATAACATTTTGATTGTTATACTTTAATTTTTACACAATGGAATCAAATAAGTGAAAACTACTGTCACATCACAATACATCACAGCCTAATCATAACTTCAATGTAAAGTTTAAATACCTGTAATATATCATTATATATGTGACCGTGGCAAGAATTTGTTAGATGTCGACAACGCCACCTAGGGGAGGGGATACCCCAGGACCAGAACTGTGCTAGCTAACACGTGCTATAGCCACCCCCGGGCCAGAGACTTGAATTCAAATGAATATAATTTATTAGAACTACTGGATACTAATTACACACAAGATGTACACAATAAATGTAGCAGACTGGACGAATAAACTAAATGAAAAGAAATGAAAAGAACCGACAAATTAAACAAACAAAAGCATAAAGCAGCATGCAGGTCAAGCAGAGAAGATGGGCAGCACACCACTGCGTAGCATTAACCTATAAAGCAAAGAAAATAGAATGCGCATGCAGGTCAGCAGAGCCAGGAGACGCACAACACTGCATAACCACATTAGCACATACAGTAAACAGCATGCCATGCAGGGCAGGCAGGGCAGACGGGCAGCACACCACTGCGTAGCTGAATACCATAAAACAAAGAAAACATTAGAATGCGCATGCAGGTCAAGCAGAGCCAGGAGACGCACAACACTGGACAACCACGTTAGCACAAACAGTAAGCGGCATGTCATGCAGGGCAGGCAGGACAGACGGGCAGCACACCACCGCTTAACTGAATAAACATAAAACAAAGAAAACAATTAAGTGCGCATGCAGGTCGTCATGCATGTGAGTTAATTTGTGGCGCAACAGAACAGCAGACCGGCATTAAGTTAGTTTAATATTCAACATTCATTTAACATTCAAAATACAAACCTATAATGCGCTTCAACCATTTGAGTGAATGATGTCAAACAAACTGTGCAACATACTGATAATGTCCCTCATGTGGCACAAGGCTTATTTTTCAAATATATATTTTCATCGATTTTTTACTTTTTTTTTTTTAAACTTATTATGCTCCTTGACCTTTTGACCTCAAGATGTCAAACCAACTGTATAATACAGACAATAATAACCCCCATGTGCCTCAAGGCTTGTTTTTCAAATATATAATTTCAGCGTTTTTTTTAAATTTATATACAATTTCTAAATAAACGTATTATGATCCTTGACCTTTTGACCTCAAGATGTCAAACCAACTGTATAATACAGACAATAATAAACCCCATGTGCCACAAGGCTTGTTTTTCAAATATATAATTTCAGCGTTTTTTTTAAATTAATATAAAATTTATAAACGTATTATGCTCCTTGACCTTTTGACCTCAAGATGTCAAACCAACTGTATAATACAGACAATAATAACCCCCATGTGCCACAAGGCTTGTTTTTCAAATATATAATTTCAGCGTTTTTTTTAAAATTAATATAAAATGTATAAATAAACGTATTATGCTCCTTGACCTTTTGACCTCAAGATGTCAAACCAACTGTATAATACAGACAATAATAACCCCCATGTGCCACAAGGCTTGTTTTTCAAATATATCATTTTAGCAATTTTCTACAATTAATATAAAATAAATACATATACTTATTATGCTCCTCGACCTTTTGACCTGAAGATATCAAACCAAGTGCATAACACAGATAATAATAACCCCCCTGTGCCACAAGGCTTATTTTTCAAACATATCATTTTAGCAATTTTCTACAATTAATATAAAATAAATAAATGAACGTATTATGCTCCTTGACCTTTTGACCTCAAGATATCAAACCGACTGTATAACACAGATAATAATAACCCCCATGTGCCACAAGGCTTATTTTTCAAATATATAATTTCGGCAATTTTTCACAAATAAAATAAATAAATAAACGTATTCTGCTCCTTGACCTTTTGACCTCAAGATATCAAACCAACTGTGTAACACGGATAATAATAACCCCCCTGTGCCACAAGGCTTATTTTTCAAATATATCATTTCGGCAATTTTTCACAAATAAAATAAATAAATAAACTATTATGCTCCTTGACCTTTTGACCTCAAGATATCAAACCAACTGTATAACACAGATAACAATAGCCTCCATGTGCCACAAGGCTTATTTTTCAAATATATCTTTTCAGCTTTTTATTATTTTGAGTCAATACAAACTTTTTAATGCTTTAAAATTAGTAATTACATTTTTCTATCTATAGGCACCAGGACACAAGGACAGTAAGAAGACGGAAAGAAAACTAAATATAGAGTTACGATAGAGATTGTCAATGTTACATTTTGATGTGATTTTGAAAATAATAATAAATTAATAGAAAGAAATGGCTTAAAATGATTTTTTAAGCCATTTATCGGATCTCAGGACAATCAGCTCAAATAGTGGATAATAGGTAATTCAACTGCAAAAAATAAGAAAATGCTGGACAAAAAAATAATCTTATGACTGAATTAAAGATTTTAGTAACTCAACCAATGTTTCCAAAAACGTGCTACACTTAAGATTTCACGATTACTGACAAGATCAGCCTTGCAAGCAGTTGTACATGAGAAGTGAAAATTTACTGTTTCAACTTGGCATGTTCCATACTACCCACATACTAAAAAGCTGAAAATATATATTTGAAAAATAAGCCTTGTGGCACATGGAGGTTATTATTATCTGTGTTATACAGTTGGTTTGATATCTTGAGGTCAAAAGGTCAAGGAGCATGATAGTTTATTTATGAAAAATTGCCGAAATGATATATTTGAAAAATAAGCCTTGTGGCACAGGGGGGTTATTATTATCTGTGTTATACAGTTGGTTTGATATCTTGAGGTCAAAAGTTCAAGGAGAATAATACGTTTATTTATTTATTTTATTTGTGAAAAATTGCCGAAATGATATATTTGAAAAATAAGCCTTGTGGCACATGGGGGTTATTATTATCTGTGTTATACAGTTGGTTTGACATTGAGAGGTCAAAAGGTCAAGGAGCATAATACGTTTATTTATAAATCTTATATTAATTTAAAAAAAACGCTGAAATGATATGTTTGAAAAATAAGCCTTGTGGCACAGGGTTGTTATTATTATCTGTGTTATGCACTTGGTTTGATATCTTCAGGTCAAAAGGTCGAGGAGCATAATAAGTATATGTATTTATTTTATATTAATTGTAGAAAATTCCTAAAATGATATATTTGAAAAACAAGCCTTGTGGCACATGGGGGTTATTATTGTCTGTATTATACAGTTGTTTTGATATCTTGAGGTCAAAAGGTTGAGGAGCATAATAAGTATATGTATTTATTTTATATTAATTGTAGAAAATTGCTAAAATTATATATTTGAAAAACAAGTCTTGTGGCACATGGGGGTTATTATTGTCTGTATTATACAGTTGGTTTGACATCTTGAGGTCAAAAGGTCAAGGAGCATAATACGTTTATTTATAAATTTTATATAAATTAAAAAAAAACGCTGAAATTATATATTTGAAAAACAAGACTTGTGGCACATGGGGGTTATTATTGTCTGTATTATACAGTTGGTTTGACATCTTGAGGTCAAAAGGTCAGCATAATAAGTTAAAAAATAAAAAAAGTAAAAAATCGATGAAAATATATATTTGAAAAATAAGCCTTGTGGCACATGAGGGACATTAATCAGTATGTTGCACAGTTTGTTTGACATCATTCACTCAAATGGTTGAAGCGCATTATAGGTTTGTATTTTGAATGTTAAATGAATGTTGAATATTAAACTAACTTAATGCCGGTGAACAGCAGCCCTTCGGTGACGTCGGGGTAATTGGCCACGATCCACTTCAAGGCATGGGGCCGATGAATGCCTCCGTTTGGAACCGCCGGTCATGGAGAGCGAAGTCGCAGCTCATCTACGGCTCCAGGTGATCCCAAACCAGCACCTAATTCGTAAGCAACCAACTTCCAGCCTACGCCACCGAGTAATGGACGCCCCGGAAGCAAAACAACGGGTAGGACATATCCCTCCCGATGACGTCCACCGACCTTATATTAAAATAAAGTCTGCCCCCCTAATCAGGATGGCTATGGCTCGCCCAATCATACTCCGAGACCAGCCAGAGGTATAGCTCAACCTGCCACATATACAAAACTATAATAGTATTACCTAGCCTTCGTGTCCAACATTATTGCCAAAATTACACATTTTCACTCACCTGAACTGTCGTCTTCAGAACTGCCCCTAGGTGGCAAAAGAATTGTTGATCCACCACTTGAGTCTGCATCATAATCTTCTCCCTGGTCACTTGGAGAGAAGTCAATGTGACGTCTTTTGGTTGAACTGCTTCTCTCTGGTCTGGGCCCCTTCCTCTTCTGTGGGGACTTCACATTCAGAATTCTCTTCTGAAGATAACTGTACATGCTCATCTGTGGTGAAAAAAGTCACTTATTGAAAAAAACATTTTGAATATCACACAACTTTTTAAAAAATAACTTTTCAAGAAAATAATATGGCTAAAATGCCATCACTTACATGTTTGATGGGTTCATCTTTATCCTGTAGCATGGGATAATACTCCACTAGTCTCTTAGCCATTGCGGTGACCTCATGCTTAGAGGGGTACCGGAGCTCCTCTCCTTGTTGACTTGCTCTTAAGATTGAGATCATGCTGGTAACAGTGTTCCTCACCAGCCTGCATCTCAACTCTTTAGACATTACAGATTCCCCCTCTCTACCTATCTCAAAATGGTGCTTACGAGCCAGTTCCAACTCAGTGTCTGTGTATATAACATATTCTGGTGGACTAGGAAGCTGTAAGGTTTTCTTCAACACAGGAGTGGATGTGTGGGGGGATACTGGAGGTATCCTTGAAGTGATGACACAGTTCCTGTTTCACCTGGGCCAGCTTTGTCTGGTAAAGTGGCATTCTCATCCTCAGAAAAAAAAAATCAAAACACAATTATTACAAGGTAAATGACAGACACAATTAGAAACAACATGTTACGGTTTAGGGAACTGGACCCTGATGCAGACAGACAAAAAACCCAATGCCGTAAAACAAAAAAGAGTTTATTAACTCAGAGGCACCACAGGAACACCCGGCATGGACAGAGACGAACCAAAAAGGCAAAAACTTACCTCATGGCTAATAAGAGCCCACAGTTGTTTCCTCCCGAGAAAGTTCTCTGGCCCAGGAAAAAGGTCTCTTAAATCATCCCGACTGAGGGTGTGGAGTAAGGCCTCATCTATGCTGGCAGCTGTAAACAAAGTCAAATCATTAACAAACCTTTAAGAATTAAAAACCATATACCATTTTACCTATAAATTTAGCACTGATCAACTTGACAAGGTAAATAAAGTCCAATTGCAGTGTCTGTGTTATTCCATCTATTATCTAAGAATAAATCTAAATAAAAAAATAGTCACTAGGAGTTTTGAGACAGCAAAATAGCTGAAATACATTTTGTTTCTGAGATCGGTATCATCATCCATAATCAATAATTCAGTTAAATGGTAATACACATCAATATTATGTAGCATGCAGCAACACCTAAACATACCATTTAGAACTGAAACAGTAACATCATCCAATTCCTCCATGATGTTAAGGCTCTTTTAGTTGCTCCTGGAAGGCACAAAAAAACAAGTCATGGATAGGTAAAGTTGGATCACTCTAGATCAGTTTTTCAGCCTTTCAGCCGTCAAAAAAGTGACAGAATCTGACACCTGGATAAGCTGCAAGGGTGACTGAGCAAAGGCTAAATTCTATATGTGGAAATGACAAACAATAAGGCAAACAGTAACTTAAATGTCATTATTCAGCCATTTACCACCACAGGTGGGGCTGGTCTGCACTTCTCCCAGCACGGCGGAGCAAAAGTGCAAACAAGCGTTATTTGGATAAACTGGCGGAACAACGGGGACCTAAACTGCTACTTTCTCACACGAAAAAGCTTTAAAACACGACGTTACCGGAGCTATAGCGTCAATTAAAACAGAGTTACGACGGATTCAAGTGAGCTATGACGTTAGCGAGGGGAGGTTCACTTCCTGTTTACAAAATAAAAGCGCAAATTCTACCCTCATGGTTTTCTTCATAATAAAAGACAACGGGTGTTTTATTTTTGTGAAAATGACCAGAAGTGCATCACTCACTACGGCTGGCTTGGGTAGCACCGAATTAATCGGAACAAAACATTAAACAGCTGTTATGTTCTGTAACGTTAAGCCAGCCTATGATCTTTGCGAGATCCCCCCCCCCCCCCCCCGCCCCCCCCCCAAAATCGCCTGTGTGGCATCATGCAGGCCTCCCTCAACACATGGCTGCGGTCACAGACTATGGCTGCGGGGACCTGGTCGCTTCATGTGTATTAGCGCCATTCCCCACAAGTTGCTGTTGCTTCCACGTTCCACATTCATAGAGCACATGATAAAAAAAATATCGCGAAAAATGTATCAACAACGTTTAGTTAGTTAGATTAGTCGCAGGTGAAAAGCATAATAAAACACTTCTAACGTTAACCATGTTGTAGCACCCAACCTGCAAAGTCATCTAACATTAGCTAAATTAGCTAGCTGGATTTCAGATTGAGGAGACCGACTTATTCATTGATACGGCCACAGTTTTCGCGATGAGTGGAGTAAATGTGAAGAGTAAAACTATAACGTAATTGTAAAATGTATAACTTTATAATTTTTAATATATAGTTGTTTTCTCCTTACCGCAGCAGAATCCAGTCCAGATAGCCTGTAGTTCTCCCAACCGTCACAGGGCAGACGTGACCACATGAGGGTACTGGGGGGGGGGGGGGGGGGGGGGGGTTGGTGCAGTGTGCAGTGTGTTAAACGTGTAAAAAAAACTGATAATAATGACATACAAACATACATAATTGGCAAATCCTAGAACTATAAATTATATTTTAATTTATAGGCCGGTTATTGATCCCTGTATAATCACATCACAATGCAAATTAAATAATCTTGCTATGATCCACCCCCCCTCCCGCCCAGATTTGGTATTGACCGCTCTAGTCAGTATGTGCCCGCCAAAATTTCGAAAAGTTCAAATGATTCAGATTGAAGTGGTTATGCAGTGCTGTTCTACTTCAAAGATCAAATACCTGGACTACTCCCTTTTGCTATTTGTGTTTTTCTAGTGTATACTAATTTTTCAGATTAGTGGAGATTTTTCGATGGCTTAAACATCTTCTGTCAGCATTCATCTGTCCAGCGGATTTCTTTTTCAACGAAACATGGCCTGTTGGAGGTGTGTGATTTGCTTTGTTTTCGTTGCCTTAACATTGAAGTCCCTCTTGAGCCATATTAACACAGCACATAGTCGCAGTCCCGATTTCCGTGTTATATGCGGGATTGATGGCTGTACTGCTGAATACAGAGTCTTCAACTCCTTTTACTACCATATTAGACGCACACATACTCTATATTTTGCCACCGGACACCCACCTACTGGATGGATGACATCAGCTACACCTGACCTATCTCGGGTTGGAAGTGAACATTTTGACATCCCAGTTTTTTCTGACTGTGCCACTGAAACACGGGGAATGCAAAGGACCAACAGTGAAGGCAACTCACCTGTCATCGCAAATGACATGTTGAACCCAGAGCCTACATGGCATCAGATTCCACACCCTGATAATCAGGTAAGGTCTAATATTGTCAATTTTGTATGACAATGTTATTCAACATTTGATGTGAACCAGTCTTATATGTACATAGTATATTATTAACACAACATATTTACAGGAAGGAGCTGGTGCATCAAGTGCAAATATCAGACGTGCAGCTGCATTTGCCATCAATGTGAGGGAGAGATGTCACCTGTCTCAGGTATTGCACATAACCCAGTGTTAATATTATTATAATGTTAACATCATGGTTACATGTTTATCCTTTAATAATATTAAAAGTGCTGTAGGAAAATTGATTTTATAAAGCAAGTATTAAAATGCTCTATATTCTTAGATTATACACTATAGAGTGTTTGGTGACTCTGGAAAAAGTGTAATTTCCTATTCCCACTGTCAGAGTAACAACAGCCCCATATTTATCCTCAATTTCAATATTTTTCAAAACTTAATGTTAGCTTTAATTGTTGTAATGCTGGTGCAACAGGGGGGACATATTTTGATGTAATTTTGAATATGCAAATGCTCCACATTGTTCAAGGACAGTGACCATTTTGGTATGATCAATCTTCAAATGAGTCTTAAGAATGGTTATGCTAGTTGTATTGGACAAACATCATGTATCTTACACTTCATTCTTGACTGTGTTTCAGAGGAGCGTCAACAACATTGTTTCTGAAGTCCAGCAGTATCAAACTACTCTTCTGAGCACCTTGAGGGACACAATGAAGAGGATCTTTGAAAGACATTCAGACAGTGTGGAGCAGCTACAAGAGGAAGTACTGGCAACATTAGACAATTTTCAAGATCCTTTCTCCTTCATGGCCACCACATACATGCAAGACAGCACCATCCAGAGGCTTTTTAACCCAGTTAAACCAGAGGAGGTAGTTATGTCTCAGAGGGTTTGTCGAGTTAAAAAAGGACAATCAAGAGTTCTTGGAATTAAAAACAGAAGCTTTTACTATATATCCCTGGTTAAGAGTCTTGAACAGCTGTTGTCCAATTCTAGGATTTTTGATGTGATCCGCACCACGCCACAGAGTTGTCACAAAGATGGATTTTTGTATGATATGGTTGATGGGAGCCTTTTCAAATCCCACCCACTGTTTTCAGTGAAACCTTCTGCTTTACAGATCATTTTAAACACTGATGAAATAGAGATCTGCAATCCTCTCGGGTCACATGCTTCAGTAAATAAATTACTGATGGTTTATTATACTTTAGGAAACATAAACCCCAAGTTTAGGTCAAAGCTGGCTGCAATCAGACTCCTTGCTATAGCAAAAGCTGATGATATTGACAAATGTGGTGTTGATTTTGTATTACAAAGAATTGATGAAGACTTAAAGTTGCTGTATAATGGTGTCACAATCCAAACACAGAGTGGTGGATTCGAGTTATTTGGTGCTGTAATTTCAGTGTGTGGTGACACACTTGCGCAGCATGAGCTTGCTGGTTTCAAGGAAGGAGTTGGTTTTGCATACAGTAAGTGTAGGCATTGTGAATGTACCTTTGAGGAAATGCAAATTAATTTTAATGAAGAGCGCTTTACAAAAAGGACAATGGAAAAACATATTCAACAGTGCCATGAAATAGAAAAGGCCAGCACAGCCTTCTTGAAATCGGCCCTCAAAACCACCTATGGTATAAACAGAAGGAGCAAGCTGGTTGATTTTCCAGCCTTTGACCTCATTCGGCAAACTCCACAGGACATAATGCACATCATTCTTGAGGGTGTTGCACCAATGGAAGTTAAGTGTGTTTTAAAATACCTTGTTCTGTCTGGACAGATGGAGTTGGATGTGTTCAATTCAGCCATGCAAAGTTTTCCTTTGTCACCAGTAGATGTACGTGACAAACCCTGCCCTATAAGTGTCAGTACCTTGGCATCAAATGATAACAAACTTAAACAGTCCTCAGGGCAAATGCTGATATTGCTGAAGATCATGCCTTTTCTGCTGAATACTATAGAGAAAAATGAGTATGTTCAGTTTGTTTTGGACTTAATTGAGATAGTTCATATACGTTTTGCTCCTGTTTTATCTGTGCAGACTGTATTAAGACTGAGAAGTATGATTGAACAGCATTTGAAACAGTTTAAGCAACTTTTTCCTGAGAATAATGTCATTCCTAAGCAACATTACCTGCTGCATCTCGCTTCCCAAATTCTTTCCCTGGGCCCTATGATAAGACACATGTGCATGAGATTTGAGTCAAAGCACTGTTTTTTCAAACAGTGGTCATCTAAATTGAACTTCAAAAATGTCTGTAAGTCACTTGTGAAACATAATCAGCTTTTTGAATGCTGTCAAAATGAAATGGGTATGGAGCATCCGATTTTTTTACATGAGAAAGAATTGGGTCCTGTCTCAGAAGTAGCAAATATGGAGTATGTTAATGCAAAGATGAGAGATTTTTTGGGGATTTATGGCTGTTACGTGTGTGGTTGTTTTCCTGTGTCTCCCCTCTCATTCTCTGTAGGTCTCACACCATTGGCTGTTCCTCCACCATCGTCCAACCCCCTGTCCAATCTGGGAGCTGTCTGTTGGCCAATCAGTGTCATCAGGCCTTGATAACTTGCACCTGTTTGTCTCCATTGGAGGAGGCCATTGTCTGCCTGTGTGTGGGGCTGTTGCCTTTTGTTTGTGAGATGCCATAGGGGTTTAGGCGAATAGGTAAGACACCCTTGGGTTTACACTGCCATCACGTAGACCATACTCTTATCACATCAGGTTAGGAGCGGGGCCACCCTCTGTATGTATTAGCTAGGTTGTATGTGTGCACTAATTAGTTGTCACTTTATCTTGTTTTCTTTGATTTGGCTCCGCTTATAGTTCCCTATTCCCCTTGGCGGATCGCTAGCTAAATAAACACACTTACGTATCCAGTTTGCTGTTGTGCCCTGTTTTGTTGTTCTCCCAGTCAGCCTAACAGTAATATGTGTTATGGTTCCCCTACTCCCCCCCTAGACGTAGCAAGCTAACATCCTGGAGCCGTAACAATGGCATACAATACACAGTCAAAGTAAAGTGGCTTATTCTCAATGGGAACAAGTACATAAGTGACAGGTCTCTAATAATCACCACTACAAATGAGACAGTGCCTGTCTTCGGATTTATAAAAAACATTTATGTGGTAAACAGCTCATTGTATTGTTTTGAGTACCAGCTTTATGAGACAGTGGGTTGGAATAGAGATCTTTTAGCCTATGAAGTTGCAGTGCCTAATCTTGCTCAAGCAACAGAGTTCATCGATGCTGAAAAACTAGTGGATCATACATCATATTACCCTGTCAGTTTCAAAAACACCACGTATGTTCTGACAAAATATTATCTTGGTGATGTTGCTCTACTTAAACAGTGAAATGAATGTGAATAAACATGTTACAACTGTGACCAGAGTGTGTGTGAATGCTTACTGGGAGGTCTTGAAACAAGTTTTCTAAGCTAAGAAGTGGTCATGAAAGAGTATCTGACATAATTCAGCTTACTTTCTGTGGAAAATATATAGTTTTAGGATCTACTTACTAACTAAGAAATAAAAAGACACATATTCTCAAAACAAGAAGAATAATCTTACTCATTCTGTGCTTGCATAGTATATTGCTCTCAAAACAAGATCAAAAAGACTTTTTGGCTAGATACAAGATTGGAAGACTTGGTTAGATTGTTAATTTTTGTCCCCCCCACAGAGTGCACTCTGTGTGGGGGACTAAGTGGAGGCTTTAAAACGCAGAGGGGAAGGTGTATTTATGAGGAAGGGGGGAGGTAGGGCCTTCAGAGTTCTCTGCAACAGTTCATCTACACGTTTTGTGATGCTTTTTAAGTCGAGGTCTAGGCCTCCGGAGCAGCACAACCGGACGGTGGCTAAAACAAACGTACACCTAAATGTTCTTCTAACTAATCCTATTGCAGATTTAATCTTTAAGACTGGGTTCTACTTACCTCATACGTGTGTGGCCTGTGGAAGTTGTTTTAGCGTCGCGCCCGCCGGGATTCTCTGGACTTTCTTCCAAACGTCGGGGTCTCCAAATCTTGCGTTATTTCTTGAAGAAAGTGGTCCAATCCTTGGTCGCTTTTAACTCACTTTATTTGTTTAAGTAGGCATGTTTCGGTATGGTAACTATTGTTACGTATTTTAAGAATCTAAGTTACCCACACATAGACCCAATGAAGCAGGGCCAAACATATAAGCCGTAAATACTATACATAGCCACTAGGGGAGCGAGACCTTATTGAAGGCGGCTCCACCACAGAAGGCATCACCGGAAGAAGCCGAAGCCACCACGCCCACTAGGCCACGCCCACTTGACGGTCTCTACCTAAGGACCGAAGGTGAATAGTAGCGGGAGAGAGATTTTCAGCGACACCCGCGAAGGGTCACGGGCCTCTGCCCGTGGCCCATAGTAGCCAGAGTTATTATCTCTCACACGTGTTCTACACGATTCCTAGAATTCCCTCCGTATAGCTTCACTTACCATGCCGAAACATGCCGACGACTTTATAATAAATGAAGTGAGTTCAAAGCAACCCGGGATTGGACAACTTTCTTCGAGAATATGCAATAGATGGTGACCACGACGTTTGGAAGGAAGTCCCGAGAATCCCGGCGGGCGCGACGCTAAAACAACTTCAACAGGCCACACACGTCTGAGGTAAGTAGAACTCATTGTCTTAAAGATTTAATCTGAAATAGGATTGGTTATAAGAACAATTAGGTGTAAGTTTGTTTTAGCCACCATCCGATCGTACTGCTCCAGAGGCCTAGCATAACAACACGTGTAGATCAACGGTTGCAAGGAACACTGAAGGCCCAACCTCCCCCTTTCTTCACACTTGAGTTGTTTTTAGTACTCGTCGTTAACGATCATTCTTGGTACTGGTTGAGAGGTGAAGCCCTCCACTATCTGTCTCTGTATAGATCGGGCCAAAATAGTATATTAACGAGTTATCTTTCACTTCTCCGCTGAGGCAGGCACGATCTGTGTTCCTAAGCAGTAGCACCATAGCGGACGTTCGGAGTGCATACTATCTTATCTGCCGATCCGCTAAATGCCACCCTAGACTGCATGCTTCATTTTACATTCAAGTCTGTTGGTATTTTGTTATTAAAGACGATGAATTATTAAAGGTAAAAGACCCTCCAGGCCCCCTACACACGTGTACCCCCCCCCCCCCCCCCCACCCTTTGTCCCAGTCCTCCAGGTCCGGTAGTCAGACCCCCCCCCCCCCCATCCCTTTGTCACAAATCCGGTCGTCAGATCCCCCCCTCCCCACCCTTTGCCCCTGCAAACATTCTCTTCCCCTACCCTTCCTTATTCATATTGCTTAAAGAAGATCGGGAACGGTGGGACGGGGGCTTCGATTTAACTAACAATAGAGAGGCAAGTGGCCTCGCTGTTGTTGGTTGGGTTGAGGTTCTTGTCTTATTGTTCTTTCTTCCCCTTGCCCCCTCACACCCTCACACCTAGCCATGTGTTGGACCCAAGATGTAAATTTAGTTAAGTGTTTGTATATTTGAGGGTCTGTGTGTCTGGGTGCTGAAGTACAGAGAGCCACTCCCTAGTTGATATCGGCAAAACACGCAAATATTTTTGTAGGTTGTAATCAATGTTTTTTGATTCACCAGCATTAATAGTTTAAACGATCTGTAAATGTTCACATGTGCACTAAATTTGTTCTTCCTCTTCAGGCCTTTGCAACCCAAGCAGTGATGGATGCCCGGCATTCATGGTTTTAACCGGTGCCCAAGGCGGGAGTTAGCTCAACTGCTGCAGTTCAATTACAATAACATTTGTTTCATCCGATAACTTCTGAATTTTTCTTTTAGGTTCAGTTTTTGTTTTGTTTATAGAACATCACCATATATTTGATACCCAGATGTGCATAATTGTTGTAGGTTTGGATGACTCTTTGTTCTGCCTAGTTTAGACTGTTTTGATTGACCTAGCTCAAGATTCACCGGGTGTCAGACGTAGGATTGTGGCACTTCCTGGGAGCCTCCAAGCCACACGTTAATCGACTAATCGTTCCTGCAGTGTTCTGAGGTGGTAACGATGGGGCTCATGGGGAGGCCCCGGGAGAGTTGTCATTCGCGGGCTCACACGGGGAGAAATCGGGTAGGTCGGTAAGTCAGAAGGTTGAATTAATGTATCGATTTGATGTTGACCAACAAAAAACTAGATAATTATAATAATAAATACTGTTCATGTAATGGTATAGATAGGTCTGGGACCTGCGTAGCTAAAAAAACTGTTTTGGAAATAGTAATGAACGTGTCCGGGACATGTATAGCTATAAAATAAGTCACTTTGCTAAGACATATTCACGTTTGATGTGGTATGCAGAAAGTGGCGATTTAATAAGGCGTATTCACGTTTGATGTGGTATGCGATGTACATAGGAGTGAATCAAAGTGTGGACAACATCAAATGCGAGCAATAGGTAGAATAAATGAAGATTAGGTCATCCAATATACATAGTTAGTGTAGGACAATCAGGTAGTATGATGAAGGTAACTGTTATTATGAGATACGGTTAACACAGAAGTGATATTGAACATGCAAATTTTATTATTAATTTCATTGTTATTTCCCTTTTACATCTTTTTGGTTATAGCAACTTGGTTGCACTACGGTGTTGTTAGCTTTGGTTGTCATTCAATGCGCATGGCTGAAGCAATGCGCAAGGAGGGATGTAGTGTGAAATTAAATCAAAGTAGATACTGTAAAACAATTAAAATTAGAATTCATGGAAATATGTTTTTGAACAACTAACTGCTGTACATGAGTTTGTATTTCTGCAAAAGAAGCAAATAGTTCCAGAACCAGATGCAGACACACCCGGAGCAGGCCCGGTTCCAGAACAGAATGCCTTGGGGTGCATCTGAGATTACAGGGGGTGCACCAGTACTATACTATACAAACCAGCTACCCAGCTTCAGTTCAGACTTCGCTTTTTTACACACAGGCCTTTCTACCATAGACAAGCACTTCTGCGTAGTTCTACTGACATGTTGAGACAACAAACAATTACTGTGCTTAAAAGATGGTATCATATCATGTCTTGTGATGTGGAGAACATTTCAGCTGCAACATTTGCTTATTGATATCTTAGATAGCTTTGAATATGAGATAGGTTTTTGATATGTGTGATGTGTGAGTTGTAAAAAAGAACAGAATTCTACACTAAAAAAAAAACATGTGACTGCAATTCAAAAATAACGTTTATTTTTTATAAATTGGGGCAGGATATTTGACATAACAAATAATGTTACATTGCCACTTAAAAATAAAACAGATTTTAGCTGAACAAGGAAAGAACACTTTCAGACTTTGAACTTCGTCCAAAAAGTAATCAGTATAATTCTTAAAGTTAACATAACAGTAAATAAATACAATAAAAAGAAATATGGGTTCTTATGAACATAATACATTAATAAAAGAAGCTGTTGACATATATGAACAAATAATTTTACAATGTCATTCAAATTGTAACAACTACCAGTATGTAGACATCAGGCTGTCAGCAGCCATTTTCTCAAACTGTCCCAGGTTCCAAGACAGGGGCACACTTGATCCACCAGGGGGCACAGGATCCTTGTTGGACAGTCAAAAGTCAAAGGTTAAACTATGTACATAACAAATTGTACATTATTATATTTAATACAAACGAGGTATTCCCCCCTCAGTAGAATAAAATGACTAACATTACCCAACAACTATAGCAGTGTAGGATACATAATCATGTTAAAATAAACATAATACTTGATACAATAAAATCTGAAATGTGATTACAAAAAATATTTCTTACCCTCAGAAGAGCTGCAGCCTCCTTGAAGCTGTGCTGAATCTTCTTAGCAGCGTCTCTTTCCACTCTCCAGTTAACTTCTTGGTGAGGTCCTTCTCCACAGCAATCTGGATGAGACAGGCTTTTCTTTTGTGGAGCATGCTCCTTCTGTGTTCACTGAACACATTTTTGAGAGTTAAATGAATTTTCACATGTTGCAGTTGATGCACCGAAGGTAAGGCTCAGCTTGAGTGTTTTTAGCACAGTAGGCATGGCTGCTAGAGGCTCACAGTATCGTATCAAAATGTCCTGTGTAGTCCAGTTGTCATTTGATTTGGCCATTTCGTCCTGCAGAAACTGCTGTGCTACAGCAAACTCAGCTTCCTTCATCTCTGTGCCTGTTAGGTCAAGCAGTGGTCTCACTTTGTTTGTGTTCAGGAAATCTTCACTCCCTGGGTGTAAGGTGCACAGGGCCTGCACCAGTTGGCTGTTTCTTACGCTGAATCTTGCTTTAATCTCTCCCACTACAGCATCCAAAGTACTGAAATACAGTCTTTTACACCCAGTCCTCTCTTCCGCTTCCTTTTGACGGTGACCAACTGTGGTGTCCACCACATAGTCACTCAAGTGGCTCAAATTTCTTGGTCGTTTCTGTGGGGGTGCTGCTGCAGGAGGTTCTGAGGTCTGTCTGTCTTGAGAGAATTTCTCCCAAAATGTGTCAAACTGAGTATCACATCTCAGCTTCTCAACACACGCCAAGGCACTTTGGACCAGTCTGACACCAGTGTAGAGGTCTGTGGATTTGGCTTGGAGTGCAGTGTTGGGAGGATCAAGCAAACTCAATATTTGATGCGTCATGCAGGCAATGAACAGGAAGCTGGGCTGGGTAATGGCCTTCAAAAGCCCTGTGGCCTCCATTCGCACCTCTGCTGCACTGGTTTGGGAGCCTTCGATCCCACGAAGCAAGTGGACAATGTTGTCAATTGATTTCAGGATCACCGTCACTGTGGCCAGGTGGCCTGTCCACCGTTGCTCAAGCAACCTCTTCAACTTCTCGCCCGTGTACACTGCAGCCACTGTAGGTTTCTTGAAGTACTTGTAGAGTGAAGTGCATACACTGAAAAAGTTTTCCAGTGCGAAATCAGAAGACATGGCGTGCACCACAACCAAATGCAACTGATGATTAAAGCAGTGTACGTATGGCACCTCTCTCTGCAATTCTTCCTGCACGATTTTCTGCATCCCTCCGTGTACTCCAGACATGACACTTGCCCCATCGTAACACTGACTGAGCACCTTCGCTGTATTTAGCCCAATGTCTCTCAACTGTGCCAAAACCAGCTGAGTCAGAGACTTGGCATCACATTGTTTGGTAGTGGCCATTGAGACAAGTCGCTCCCTTACAGTGTTGCTCGTGTCCACGTAGCGAAGCACTATGGATATATTTTCGCAGCCAGTGGGATCTTTGGTGCCATCAACCTTTAATGTGTACCAAGCCTCTCCTATATCTTTCACTATTTCCTCTGTGATGATTGTACTCATGATTTCAATAATTTCATTTTGGATGTGATGTGATGTGTATGTGGCATTCGCAGGGATGGTGCTAAAAATCCTAGCAAGGTCCTTGTCCTTTTTAAGGGTGTAGTCCATCAATGCAAGAAAAATGCCACTGCCCACCTCACCTCTTGCATCCAAAGCATCATCTGAGCCACGAAAAGGCAGCTGGTTTAAAGCTATAAATTGAATGATGTCAACAATAGCTGCTACATAGGTGCGGTTCCTCTCCAGTTGTGCTGTATTTACAAGTGTGGAGATCTCTGTACCAGTCACACTCCTTGTACGCCTCTCCTTCCACAATGCCACTGACTTCATGTGCTCTTTGCTGGACTCGTGCCTTCCCAGCCCCTTTCCACGTACAAGAGCATGGCGCCAGTTGTTGTAGCCAGTCATGGTGAAAGCATCGGTGCTGTTTTTATTTGACCCAAAGTTTCTGCAGGCATAGCAGAAAATTGAATCTTTCTCACACGAATACTCTAGCCATTCTCTAGCAGCAAACCACGAGCTGCAAAAGGACCGCTTTACCCCACTGTACAGGCGAGTCGGATATGTTTTAAGAAATACCTGGGTAGGCTGTGTTGATCCGAGATCCCCTGGCACTTGCGGGCCGCCAACGGGTGGCAGTGTCGAAGCCGAAGGCTGCTTGTCCGGGAGTGAGGGCGGCGCCGGCAAAGGCAGCGAGTCGGGCAGGATTGAGCTGGCGTTGCTAGTGCTAGCCTCCACAACGGTTATAGAGCTGACGTTGACAGAAGCCAAAGTAACGTCAACTGTTCCGGCTGCCGCGTGACCCACATTGTCTCCATCCTCCTCCCTGCTCCGGTTAATGTCTTCTGCTGTGTTCTTTTTTAACCATTTTCGGATATCCATTCCTAAATTGATATCCAACGGATATATAACTGTTGCTGCCGAAGAAGTTCAACGTCACTACCGTGCGCGCCATAGATATACTATGGGTGCGTGCATTTTGCAAACGACGCCGGCATGACACACGATGCCGGCCGGCGGCCAATCATATAGAGCGACAACATTGCGACCTCGAGTGTGATATTGCTTTATACAACAGTATAAAGCAAAATATATACTAGTAAAATGTACTGTTAATAATAATAATTGACAATAGATTGTGATTTGTTTGTTTATTTAATCATATAAACGAATGAAATTGCTTCCGGCAACAAAAATAAATTCCCACTGAGCGGACTGTTGCCAAGCAACATATAAACAAAACACCATACATAAATGCGGAGTGATTTTGTCAGTTTGTTGAACAGTCAGAGTGATGTCGGATGCTCATATCTCAACGGTATTTAATGGAAATAGTCACAAGTTTCATTACAATTTGTTTTGTGAGCAAGTATTTTATTATTTTTATCATATTTATAAATTTTTTTTTTTTTTTTTTCAATTGAGGGTGCAAACAATTTTTTTGGGGGTGCAATGCATGCTTATGCACCCCCGTAGAACCGGGCCTGACCCGGAGCCTACAAACTACCACCGCCGAGCAAACATGAGGAGATCAAATAACAGCAGGATTTGAATCGCTCCGGATGGGTTGGTGGCCAGGGCGCTGGTATGATTACAATCCCTCAGGTTAGAATTGGCAGAGAACTCCGGCATTAATGACCCTTTCACAGGATGGATGGAGAATATGTTTGGGAGGTGGAAAGGCAGAATCCAGTAAGTGCCCGTCGCGGGAATTAATGCAGAGACCGTGTTAATTGTCACCGGCTGCCGTTGTATTCCCTGCGCACGAGGGCTACTGCATCTGCTGATCACCACAGCAGTGGGCGCTACAGTAGTGCCAAGTGCCATTCAGGCTTACATTACCTGAGGGGCCCGACCCTATCCAGCTGTAATATCTAGAATAGTCACACCTATACTATTCTAGTAGAATCGACTGTATTTAAGATAATCAATATCCCGGATTTACTTGAATAACACATTTTAAAACAACCATACCAGACTATGTTTGTTATTGTGTAGTGTTGCTTGGTTGCGAGTGCAACCCGTTATTTCTGAATCGCTGCATTGATAATGGTACTGTTGATCTTTGAGACGGTTGTTTACAGGCCACCTGTTGCTGACACGACGACAACGGAGAACCTGTTTGGAGATTCCCATGATGTAGGAGTAACCTCTCTGAGTTGAGCCCTTGACAAGGAGGGACGAGTCTTGGGTTCATGAATTACAGGCCCGACGGCGACAGAAGAAACAATGGCTACGATAATAACAACGCCCAAAACCACCCACATGCAACAGCGAACCAATGCACGAAGATCACCTGAACCACCCGAATCCATGCTAGGCTATCAATAATCTTGAATTTTTTAAAATTGTATTATGACTACCAATTTTTGCTTTACTTTTGCACATGATGAAAATTGTATGACCTTGTAGCACATGACCAAAAGTATTAGCTCAGGATTTCTATGAGTAGTTTTGTTTGTGTGCTGTTTGGCCATGTGATTGTATGATAACAAGATTTATGTTCATTGTTGTATTGTTAAATAATGACCTGTATTCCCAATGAGACCCACAAGGTGAATGCCGTTACAGTGTTATGGTAATCCGTGATGGTTTTTGCTCGGTAAAAACCGAGTTTTCCCACTCGGTTGGTGGTGTTGATGAATTATCCTACTTTGACTATGTTTTCGGTGTGGTAAATTGTGTTTATGATTTAAAATATTATTGTATGGTCATCTAAGATGACCAAGGAGGGATTGTTACGTATTTTAAGAATCTAAAGGCTGGTTTATGCTCGGTTACGTAAGCGCAAGCGCAAGAGGCCCTTGCGCGCCCTTGCGCCCCCCTTGCGCGACTTCTCACGTCTTGCGTGCGTCAGGTGATTTTTCTAGACTTGCGTCATTTTTTACGTAAGCTTTTACGCGAGCCGCCCAGCCTGCAAGGCTGTGATTGGTTTGCTGGTCTGGTTACTACTTCCTGTCTGGAGTATCACCCGGCAGGCTCATATACAAAAGCATTAACCTGAAGTGAAGTTAACTTTGCTGCCAACACATTATGTCGTTTTAAAATGTAGAGAGATATGCACATTTATACAACCCCAATGATCAACAACTTCATCACCCCTGTTCCTCTGTCTGTTGCCATCATTCACTGTGTATGGGGAGAACACGATCTGGCACATAAACAAACCAACGACTCCCACAGACAAAGACGTCATTCTCGAGGTCGTCTTCAACGAAAAACTTTCCTCCACATATTACTCCACCTACTGTTCTGGCGGTAAATTGCTTGGCAACACGCGCAACACGCGCAACCTAAAAGGGAGCATGAATTGCTTTGAGTAAATTTTGCGCAACAACGTAACACCAACGCTGAAGCATGCAGCCGCCTTAAGTTACCCACACATAGACCCAATGAAGCAGGGCCAAACATATAAGCCGTAAATACTATACATAGCCACTAGGGGAGCAAGACCTTATTGAAGGCGGCTCCACCACAGAAGGCATCACCTGAAGAAGCCGAAGCCACCACGCCCACTAGGCCACGCCCACTTGACGGTCTCTACCTAAGGACCGAAGGTGAATAGTAGCGGGAGAGAGATTTTCAGCGACACCCGCGAAGGGTCACGGGCCTCTGCCCGTGGCCCATAGTAGCCAGAGTTATTATCTCTCACACGTGTTCTACACGATTCCTAGAATTCCCTCCGTATAGCTTCACTTACCATGCCGAAACATGCCGACGACTTTATAATAAATGAAGTGAGTTCAAAGCAACCCGGGATTGGACAACTTCCTTCGAGAATATGCAACACTATGAAGCTTAAGGGAGGGAATTGTATCTAACGCGTGTGAGGGACAATATCGTGAGCTTCAAGCCCCGGGCTTATGGTGCGTTCAATCTCCTGGTGATAACGAGACGGCTCGTCAGTGATGACGCGCACGTTTACGCGTATTTCCGACAGCGTTCATGTGCACTCCGCTCGGAATCTAGAAGTTCTTCTTCGTCAGCGGTATATATCACACCAAGAGGATTACCGCCACCATCTGTTTGGCATGGCACATTGGTTCTGACTGATTGTCGGGGATCATGGAAGCTGCAAGAAATATATTGTTTGTCATTCGTGCATACCAGCAACACCTTGACAAATGTTGGGAATATCTGCGGGAAAACGATCAGGAAGATATATGGTGAGTCAGAAAAATCATATCAGTTCCCTTGTTCATAATGTTTGTATATTGAGATTGTTGGTCTTCTCATTATTTTTGTATCAACAATAGGCCCAAAAGTAATGGCCGTATAGCCTGTTATTAAAGTGGGATGCAGTAGCCTAGTTCTATTTGCAGGGTAATAATGTGGCTGTTAGGTAGGCTAAGCCACTTTGGTCAAAACCCCTTGCCAAATAGCAAAAAGATAATGCCATTTATTATAGCCAATTAATGGCAATTAGAAACACAAATGCAGAAAGGCAAAGATAATATGCTATAAAAATACAGATTACAATAGTGCCAGTAGTTATGGGGGGCTCATTTCCAGACAAAGGGATGTGTGGACTTTTTCACTTGTGCAACATCCAACCCCGTACACTCCTTTTGAGTTCTTAAAATCTGTGTTGTCTATTTTGGTTTTGAAGGGATGCCCTCATCCTCCATCTCAGTTTGCCCACTGAGGTTTTGAAGACTGGCACTGAATGGAGAATATTGATGGAGATGGATGACAGTACCTTACAGCGACACCTTCGCCTCACCAAACCTCAATTCCATTTTTTCTTGGATAAGCTGGAAATTATTAGGCCACAAAATGTTGACATCAAGAAGATGATAATGTTCTTGTGGTACTTGTCCAACCAAAACAGTTTCAGGGAGCTCTCGGACAAGTTCGATATATCCCAAGGGGCTGCCCATAATGGGCAGCCCCTTGGGAAGCGTTCGAAAGAAATACAAACGAGGACTACCGTATTTTCCGCACTATAAGGCACACCGGATTATAAGGCCCTCCCTCTTGATCATACTAAACGTAGTTTAAAGATCACCCAAAAAATGAGAATTCAGTGTATTTACTGGTGACCCATTAATAATTAACAAAATCAATGAAAGAAAGCATAAAAGGCAATAGACAAGTAAATTCAAATCATACACAAGTAAACCAGGTGTAGGCCACTATAATAAAGAAAATAACAAACTCATTAGGTTACACATGATTAAACCAAAACATAACAATTTTAAAGAATCAAGAAGGTCAACTGTCCAGGCCCCTCCCTCTGCTTGGCACAACAACATCACAGACAATACTGCATGACTCAGTTGGTTTTGAGTAGCAGTTGCAACAGAGTTCTTTTCCACCGCAGGTGTGATGGGGGATGAGGATGAAAGTTTGTAGTAGGGCGTCAGGACAAACACTGAGGCCACGTTTATACGTAGCAGGGTATTTATAGAAACGAATATTTCCCCCCCTCCGTTTTCAAAAATAACATTGTGCACACAACATCGTTTTCAAAAAAGTTGTCGTTTACATCAAAACGGATAAATACGCCGTTGGGACATTATAACTATGCCAAACCTATGGGCGGCAGTGTAGGGAGAAGGATAAATCCATGCAAGCCAATCAGAATCCTCAGAATCAACAACAACGAATAACACGAGCGTCTTCCTGTAACAAACAAACTGTAAACATAGGGCGCTTATATGACGTTAAGCATTTCCTGGCGCATAATGTGACGTTTCAGAACCTAAAACCCAGTTTCTACCCGTTGATACGACAACACGTAACCGGCGTTTTCAGAAATCTCCACTTTGGCCGGAGTTTTTAGAAATGATCGTTTTCTGTGACAAAAACGGCGTTTTCGTGTAAATGAGAGGCCAAACCGTGTGAAAATATCTGAGTTTTCCCTTCGTGTAAACGGGGCCTGAGACACAGTTCAGTTCAAGGACTCATCCCAAGGACTCAACAAGTGTCCGTGTCTCCTGGATCTCCCAGGTACGATGAAACATGAAACAAAGAAGTGCAGTATCAGTCATGGGGGAGGCATTGTCACAGCCTCCAACAGTAATAATAATCAACTATGGTTTGTAATTGTCTTAATGTAATGGGTTATATCAGTAATCAGTAATCATAGTTCTCAATAAACCTTGTGTGAATGAATGAATTATTGAACCTTTGTTCAAAAATAAAACAAAACAAAACAAAATGTTCTAAAGCTGAGCAGTTGTGTCAAGAAGGAACCAACATGAATTCTCACTTAGATAGGCGACAAAAGTCCTAGCATCTTTCGAAGACTAACCTCTCGTGAAAATAAAGGAATGAAAATAACAAACACTCAAACACTCCCTACTCTTCACCCCGTATCAGTTCGTTTGCGTGCCAAATCTAACGAGTGTCATTCCAAGTCGGTGTTATTGTTGGTTTCCGACACTGAATCGCATATGTGGCCGAGTTCTTCAGCACTCTGCGACTGTAATTTCTTCCATAGTTCCTTCATTTTGTCTGAGCGGTTTTCTTCCCCTACTCTCTCGTTGGAGCGGTCACGGTACATCTTTCGAGGGGCTTTACATTCCCTTATCCAGTGTCCAATTTGTCCACAGTTGTGGCATGGTCGAGGTTCTTTCTGTCTGTCTGACTGGGGGAATCGTCCTCTGTCCCTGTTGGACTGGGGAAATCTTTCTCGTTCCCTGGCCATTTCCTTCTTCTCGTCAGCCAGGAATCGAATCCTGACTTCTTCATCTCGATCCATCTTTTCTCCGAACTCCTTGATCTCTGCCATCGTGCAGTTACTGTTGTCCCAGCTGGGAAGCCTCGTCTTTACTCCCCTTCGGATCTCCGGCAGTACCTGCTGGAGATACATGGTCTTCAAAGGCAAGTCCTGTGACTGGTCGATGGTGTCCATATCATATTCAATTTGGCTTGAGTACAGCAAATAACATTTGAAGAAGCGCTTATTGAACTGGTCCAGACCCTCGTCTTCCTTCTGCATACAACGAGTGATTGTTGTCCAGTTGACTTGTGCCCTTGAGTGTTTTTGGATCCACGCCTTTATGGCCTCCCATCCCTTTTCTGGTCTCATTCCGTCTTCTCCAATGGCATCTTCCACATCGTATCGAATCTGGGTGCGCTCAGTGCTGCTCAGGTGTTTGAACAATATAGCAAGGCCATCGTAGGGGTGGAGTTCGTACAGAAGCATCAGTTGTTTCAATTTCATCCATGGCTGTAGGCCTGCTCTACTCGGGTGTTCGATTTCCGCACTCCATCTTTCGATGTCCTTCGGGCTGGAGGGTTCATAGAGTATTGTGCGTCCCTCAGCGCTTTCTATCTTCTTCAAGGGCCTGAGGTTAACTATTTCGTCTTTCTCATCTTTGGTCGTCATGTGTGGTGTGGCTGCGCCTCCCATCACGCTGCAGTGTGGTTGTTTGTTGTCATCAAATCCTCCAATGCGTGATTCATTCTTAGTCACTGCTCCAGGCCTCACCTCGGGGGGTTGTTGTACCCGGGGGTTCGGATGTTGAAATTGATGTGGGAGGGAGGAATGTGGTGGGACAGGGGAGAATTGGGGAAATTGCTGTGAAATCTGGATCGCATCATGATTAGCATAGGCAGATGGATTTCCCTTCCGTGGCACATGGGGGGTACTGCAGATGACTGGGTACTCGCCTATAAAGCTGTTGACGTCCGAGAGAACACTGTGTCTTGACTCCTGTAAACCACCAGATGGCGTCGATGGCTGCATCGGGAAGATGTATTCCCCTTCTGGGCCACACGATGGCAGTGTGGGGTACATGCGACCATAGATTCCCAAGGTTCCTTGGTCACCCCCCCTTGGGGGCCCTGAGTCGAGGGGGCTGGCCGCTATCACTCCTTGTCTGACTAGCATCGTGTGTAGGTCTGTCAACTTCCTCTGCTCTTTGTTCCGAGTCGCTTCATCCTTGAACAAAGAATTTCGTCGGCAAGCAGTTTGATTTACTCTCTAATTTTTTTCAGAGCAGTTGTCTTTTCCAATTCATCACTTTTTGTTACAGAGTCTCGCTAACTGAATAAAGATCAATCTCTCCAACCCCCACTTCAAAAGAATCTTGTTCAATTGGTTCAGATTGCTATCCTCTTCCTCCTCCTGCCTTCTTCCTGCCTTTACCTTTCGGCATTTTTTCTATCTTTTTCTATCTGTAAAGTAACTAAAACTAGCGACCAATCGCTGCTTAGAAAGAAACAAATAGACGCCTCCTACAGAGCTCGGTATGCCAACAACAGATGATGGCCCCATTTTTTCCTTCTTCGATAAAAAAAAAACAATATGTGATTCCTCGGCGGGGATCAAAAACAATCTCTGATTCCTCGGCGGGGATCAAAACAACATAGCACAAACAAAAAAACTCTACCGATTCATGTAACCTCACCAGTGAATTCAATACAAATACGGTTTCACTCCTTGTCTGACAAGTCGTAAAACAAAACCCCTGAGCAAACCAAACGTCTTAAGTTATATTCAGGACACGTATCAACATTGACAAACTAGCAAAGATGAACAAATCACTTTGATGACATGCTATTACAATATTCTAGGACTCTAACCCAGCTTCTAGGACTCTAGCCCAGTTTCTAGGACTCTAGTCCAGACCAAAGGCCTTATTCAACAAACAAATTCAAAAGAGTTTCATATGGCGTATATTCAGTGATTATTGAGCTCTTAATCACTAATACAGGTTCTCACTTCGTCAAACTCTTAATGACACAACTTCATTACTCAGCAAATGTAGTGCAGCCTAATAGTAAAACAAATAATAATAATCACAGTTATGTGTGTGTAGATTATTTTAAGATTACTTTCTTGTTCTTTTCTCTTGGTCGAGAGTGTGGAATGAGATTCAGTCACCGTTGATTCCCACGTGGTGCATGGAGATGCGCTGGTTCAGCCGCGTTGTGGATGCGGGTCCCTCAGCCGGGCAGGCGTTGATACGTCTTCCCAGGCAGGGCGCGCGCTCTTCTCGGTCACAGGGCAATCTTCAGAGGCAATCGTCTTCTCACTCCTCTCTCTTCAAGACGGGTTCACAGCACCAAATGTTAGATTTCAGCTTATTTCTAAACTGTTCGGACAGACTCTGCGTTGTGTATTTTCAGTCGTAGTAGTAATTATTGAAGTCGAAATCAAAGCAGCTTGACAGGTTGGATTAGAGGGTTGAATAGATGGTTTATTTTCCAGGAATACAGCGAGATACAGATTTAGGTTGAATAATCTATATGGTCGATGACTTGTTCCTTGGCTGTCGAACCCTCTTCTCGTCGAACCAAAGGGTTGGGGCGAGTATTATACAAAAAGGGGATATATGAATAACAAGAGAACAGATGCACTCTCAGCATTGATAAGGTATCTGGCCCTGGCTATGTCCCGGAGGACCAGGTCGGTTCAACCTTGTTGGACATAACAATGGCAGAACACCCTGTATCAGTATGAGAGGCCCTTGCCTGTTCCTAGACTAGAAATGTGAACAAAAGAGAGACACTAAAATACACCAACATTCTACAGTAAGCTCACTTTTTCAGTTCATTCCCCGTCTACGAATCCCTCGAATTCTTGTGTGTCCGAATTGAACAGTTGGGCGAGTACGGCATCCAACATGCCCGGATCCCTCTCGTCATTATCCGAGTCAGTGTCGCTGCTGTTGCCTGGCAGTTCAGTGATTATTCCTGCCTTCGTGAAAGCTTGGACCACAGTTGAGACTGTTATATCTGCCCAGGCATCCACGATCTATTGGCAGATAGTGGCGTAAGTCGCCTGGCGCTGTCTCCCCGTCTTGGTGACGTGTGTTCGCCTTCTTGGCCCCGTCCACACGAGGCCGATTTTTTGGGTGAAACCGCATAATGCTACGGCCACACCAAGCGCGTGTAACGTGCCTAACTTGACGCTTGATCATTGTGTGTCACAAAAATGGTTCAACGCTCCTGTGGCTGCGCTGGATTTAGGAGTCCGAGGTAGGAAACCCAAACGCCGCCGTGTTTGGGTGCATGATAGAGTTTAGATCGGGTTAGATTAAATAATCTCGGATATAAATAACAATAATCGGGTTAAATAACTTCACATGGTGTGTCTGGTGTGTTTCCAGCATTCGTAGTGTTGATCAGCAGATAGTCCGCCAAGACGTTGAGGTTGCTTAGCAACCAGAGACGCTGTCCAAGCAAGTGAATAGAGCGTTCCCTCTTCGTCATAACTATCAAACCAAACATCCTTCACATTCAACGAGCGAACATTATGAAAGTAAAATGCACATTTCTCGCTAAAAATGTTTACATAAACGCATTTAATGGCGTAACTATGTTACTATTTCCACCCAGAATAAAGAAAGATGTCGACCGTATGCTTCTGTGCAAGCGTCACTACTCTCTGCCAGTGGCGTCAGGTCAAGCTCCACGCTGATTTGTGCCATTAGTAGATGGAACAAGGAGGTGTCCGATAGGCGGAGATGATCAGCGGGGGTGGCCAGCAAAGCTGTGTATCGTGGTGCATGGTGGGAGTTGTTGTCTTCAATCCACAAGCGCCAAAAAGTCACTTTCTGCCTTTTCTCGGTCAAGACGGCACCAAATTAGATTTTTTTTTAATTATTCGACTACATATAGGACCCAATTTCAATACATATTCATGCCTCCACCGGTGAAATGCTCCTTTAAAGGCATACGGGACAGGAGCACTGAAAGGTGAGGACGGGAAGCGTGTGCTGGTGCTGGCTGTGGCACTTGTGCTGGGGTGGGCTGTGGCACTGGTTCTGGTGCTGGCTGTGGCACTTGTGCTGGGGTGGGCTGTGGCACTTGTGCTGGGGTGGGCTGTGGCACTTGTGCTGGTGTGGGCTGTGGCACTTGTGCTGGGGTGGGCTGTTGCACTGGTTCTGGTGCTGGCTGTGGCACTTGTGCTGGGGTGGGCTGTGGCACTGGTTCTGGTGCTGGCTGTGGCACTTGTGCTGGGGTGGGCTGTGGCACTGGTTCTGATGCTGGCTGTGGCTGTAGCATTGTTGCTGGGGTGGGCTGTGGCACTGGTGCTGGGAGTGGTACTGGTGCTGGGATGGGCTGTGCCAAATGGTAAACGACGCACCAAAATCGCTCTTAATTTGACAGCCCAATCCTTAGCAGTGTAGAGGTCAGTTTCCCCTGGTCTTCGATATAATGTTTGGGTGATGGGATGATGAAGGCTTTGGTCCCAGAAAAGCTGCAGTTTTTCATCCATGTATACTGAAAGAGATTTAAACTTTATGTAAATGACACAGATGTTGTAGCAGCCATTGTACTAAACAACCAAGCCTACAGATTGAAGCCTTCCCATTACCTCAATAGCCTAAAATCCCTGCATTGGCTCCCAATAAATTACAGGATTTACTTCAAAGCACATGTTCATAATTCACTAAATGGGATGAGGATCATCCATACAAACTGCGCAGTCAGGTGCTTCTCAGTCGGACAGTGCCTAAATGGAATCACACCAGGGTTTATTTATCAGATAAAAACAGCCAGAAGTAAATGTCTTTATTTCCTTGTAGCCTATGAACCTACTATCCTTTTGCTTTTATTTATGAGAAGCACATACAGTATTGCCATTGTATGGAGGGCTACACTTGCCCTTATCTACAGCTGGTTTACCAGTACACAACCTTTAAAACTGAGCAAAGTCGATGGCAACAGACGGTTACAACGTCAATCAATAGTAAAGTGTAGACATGGCAAAAAATATGTGATATGATGGTTGATTCTTTTATATTGAGTCAAACTTTCTCACCGTTCAAAACTTTTGCGTTGAGGTCCGACATGGTCATGCGCATCACTAGTAAACAATGAGTCACCAGACGTCACCAACTGGGCAACTCTGTTAAATAAATTTCGCCCCAGTTGCCGAACGGAAGTAGAATCATAACAGCGTCATGAGGTGGCGTTCACGCAAACTTTCCGACGTCGCGAAAAGGTTTTTCCCATAATTCCCAGCGATGTGAACGCACTTTTAAGCCCGGTTCTCTCCGCGGTTACCTATAGTCTCTGTCCTCTCCCCTTGAAACACGCGCTTTTACCCGTCAAGTGGGTGTGGCCTATGTGACGTAATTGCTCCGCCCCTGTCTAAAGGTGCTGCCATCTGTGGCTGGAGTAGTTATTGCAGCTTAAGTGTTCGATCCTGCTTCCCAGTGGCTATGTGAGGGTAATGCAGCTTGTGTGTTCGATCCTGCTTCCTAATGGCTCTGTGGGAGCAGCTTATGTACTTAAAATACGTAACATCCATCATTCAAATACCTTTGTGCTGTATTGAAATGCTCCCCCAGAGTTCTCTTATTAATTATTTACAGGCCACCCACATACTCTCCAAATTTTTTCGATGACTTCACAGAATTATTGCCTAGCATCTCCACAGACTTTGACTGTCTAGTTATAACTGGTGACTTCAATTTTCAAGTGTTTAAGTGTGCTTTTTTTTTTTTTTAGCAATAGACATATTGCAGATAGTTAACAACTCTCTCCAGTCAGGCAACTTCCCAAAAGCCTTGAAAACTGCAGTTATTAAACCCCTTTTAAAAAAGCGGAGCCTAGATACCTCTATTATTAACAACTACAGACCAATATCAAATCTACCCTTCATAAGTAAAATCATTGAGAAAGTTTCCTCCAGCAACTTAATCACTTCCTGGCATCAACTGGTTGTTATGACACCTTCCAATCAGGATTTCGACCCCTGCACAGCACTGAGACCGCCCTCATTAAAGTTGTAAACGACATCCGTCTTAACACAGACTCTGCAAAACCTCAATACTAATGCTACTAGACCTCAGTGCTGCATTCAACACTGTAGACCAGGCATTTCCAAACGGCGGACCGCAGTCCGGGTCCGGACCAAGTGACGTTCTTATCCGGACCCATGACCAATTAAAAATATTAATAAAAAAAAAAGTTTTATTTTTATTTTATTTTTTTATGATTTCACTATACAAAGCAAGATTATGTTAGTAAAATCATTTCTCGCTGAAATACAAATTGAAAAGTAGAATAGTCTGTTGTACAGCATTAAAACAGCACAAAGCAATGATCTTCACAGAGCGAAGATCATGCACTCACCGAACTCCCCCCCTCCCTCCGTCTGTCACGGCATGTGCGTTATAGCGTCACTCAAATAATAGCTAATCAAATTTTTTTTTACCGGGAGAGCGATTTGGAATGAGAAAATGGCTTGCTCGAAAATAAGGAAATTTGACCCCGAAAACAGACATTTTAAAGATGAATGGACTGACCAATACATGTTCATTCTCCCGCAAGGCAGTACAAAACCTTTGTTGTGTCTTTTATGTGTTGAAACCGTGGCGCTGATAAAAAGCGTGAATATTAAGCGGCATTACGAATCCAAACACAGATCCTTCGAGGATAAGTATCCCCAGAAGTCAGAAGTAGGAGCGTGGAAAATATCCGAGCTGAGTGCTCAGTATGAGAGGTCTACGCGTGTCTTCACACACTCATTTACAGGCCAGCAACGTTCAAATGAATGCTCACTTAAGATTGCAGATTACTGATATCAGTTATAACAATTTATAACAATTTAAATGTGATTCATAAAGACTGAATTCACAACCTATGCATGTAACAAAGTTACAGGTTTTGAAAAACATCCTTAAACACAGTTTATGTATTTTTGAGTAATAGGAATTTACTTTGTTGTAATTTTCTGGATATTATCATCCTTTTGGGGGAGCTTAATTTAAATCTTTGTTTGCCCATAATGTACAGGGTCACCAACAGGGGCAATGGAGTTGAACAAACTTAAACAACAAACCAAGATGGACAAACAGAAGATTGAACACCTAGAGAGCAACATTAAAAACCTGGAGGAGGCAAACAGGGAATTGAAAAATGATGGAGGACTTCCTAATTGCCCAAATTCAGGGAGCCCCCAATGTCCATGCCTCTACTAGCAGGTCAGGTACAAATGCAATACGACTAACGTTATTCATGCAGTATTATGGTATTGCGTCGTATAAATATGTGCTAGATAGATGGCAATAAGAACACATTTTCATTATATTGTTTCAACACCTGAGATGTCCAATTGTTTGGTAATGTGTTCGGGGAATTGTGGGGAAGAAAATGTGATTAGCTGTCATACAGTTGTGTGCTTTCAAAACCTCAAGAGAGTACCCAGAGTGAGCCTACATTGAGTCAGCTTCTTCTTTTTATTGAGTATTGTTTACTTAGAGTTTTGCACCGTTTTTGTTTTTTTAAATCTATCGTATAGCCTACATGTAGCCTACGCTCCAAATCCCAAACACGCACTGTGACGTAGGGAACGAGCAAGGCCCAGGCCTGGAGCAGTGTGAGCACAGGCCAGCGGGGGAGTGGGGAGGGGGGCAATCGTGCTTGAGTACGGAACAGGGCAACTTTGCCTAGTGTGAGTGCGCCCTTATACATCTCTCTGCTTGTCTACTCCTCAGCCCCTCTTCTCACAGGCTCTAAAAGGACTGCAAAGATACTGTCTTCATCAACATCATGTCCCGTCTCCTCCTCAGACTTCAGCTCATCATCCTCTGAAGAAGAGGAGAGGAAGAAGAAAAAGAAGACCAAAAAGTCAAAGAAAAAATCGGATTCATACAGCCGTTCAAGAAGTAACCACAGGTCATCTTTATAATCAGATTGTTTCTTACACTAAAGTTGCCCATTACTTCACTGTTTTCTATAGTTCATAGACATATTAAAAGCAGCTTAGGTAATAATAATTAGAGAGGGACTAAGAGTTGTTACATTATGTCCATATACTGCATCGAATTATATATTTTAGTATTCAATACGAATTCTGCAACCCTGTGTAATTGCTACATTGCTGTCATAAGGCTATACTATGCTCCTCTGGTTATATTAGAAATACATTGTCCTGCCCAAAAAAAGGTCCCACACTTGACCATCTTAAGCTTTGATTACGGCACACATTCTCTGTAGCACAATTTAATTAGCTTTATTTGGCACAAAAAGTAAATTGAAGCATTTCTTCCTGATATGCCTCACTGAGGAGTGGTTGTCTTATGGCTACACAGCTGTATAGTCGATATCCCTTATGTTCTCTTCACATTGCATGTGGAAATGCTCTTACTTTCACTATTACAAATAGCCGGGAGTTTTACTGTTGATATTTTATATTTTGATTGCATCAAATGTTTTAAGAGATCTTCTATCACGATCATTCAAGATTTTATCTGAACCATATTTCTTCCTCAAAGATGACGGTTCACCACTATTTATTCTGGTTTAAATAATGCGTTGGATTGGACAGATCTTAACCTGATTTTAGTAGTTTAATCTTCTCCTGAATAGTTTTCCTTTCCGTTTGATGCAGGCCAATAATTTAACAGTTCTGGAACAATGACATCTTTTCCACAACCACAGCATATGTCTTCTGACATGGTTGTTAAAGAAATAAGAAACTATTCACTGCATCAGTTAGGGTCAAATAACTTGTTGCCAACTGAAACATAGCACTGCAGTTTTTGACTGATGGAAGGCTCTTTCCGATTTGCTTAGTAAAACCCAGGAGGTGACTTTCTTTTTGGCCGGGCCAAAAAGAAAAAGAGGCTGGCGAGTTGGTCTTTGCAAGACCAACTCGCGCCGCAGATGTAAGGCATAGAATTCCGGACTTTCTTCGTAGATCCTCTCCAGTATCCAGCGGAGGAACGAAGGCAAACCGGAGGAAGCGTGGAAAACGGGGAAGCATCAGACTCCGGTTCAGGAAACAGCATCTTGATAAGATTCCTTTGCCTTCTGTCATCATGGGAAACGTACAGTCACTAAGAAACAAACTGGACGAACTCCAGGGGATGGTTAGTTTCCAAAAGGACTACAAAGATTGCTGTGTTTTGGCCTTCACAGAGACATGGTTCACTGAACGCGACCAGGACACAGAACTCGCTATTGACGGCTTTGGAGCTCCCCTGCGCCTGGACCGAGACCCTGAAACTACGGGGAAAAGACAGGGTGGCGGGGTATGTGTGTACATCAATAAAACATACTGTAGTTCCATGACAATCAGGGACCGCATCTGCACACCCGATATCGAACTTTTATCCGTCTCGCTGCTCCCCTTTTACTTGCCCCGCGAGTTTCCACAACTTTTCATAACCATTCACAAACATTCACCCCAAGGCAAACGCTGCGTCAGCTTGCAGCACTATTTTTGATTCGGTGCAGAAACTGCAGTCCATCTCCCCCGTTGCGCCAATAATTATTATGGGAGATTTTAATCAAGTGTCGCTTAAAAAGACCTTGCCAAATTTCTACCAGTATGTTTCCTGCCCAACCAGACGGGACAAGATACTGGATCTCTGCTACGGGTCAATTAAAAATTCATACAAATCCGTCTCACTCCCCCCGCTGGGCTCAGCGGATCATAACTGGGTGCATTTATTGCCAATTTATAAAACTGCTTTAAAGAAGGAGAGAGTGCAAACTAGGGATGTTAAAGTGTGGACTGAAGACTCTTTTTGCCTTCAGGAATGCTTTGACTGCACGGACTGGGACACTTTTAAGAACACTTGTGACGATCTTGATGAACTGACAGATGTGTATTGCTCTTATGCTGTGTTCTGTAAAGACATGATAATTCCTAGCAAAACTGTTAAAATGTATCCAAACAATAAGCCATGGTTAACCAGTGCAGTTAAAGGTGATCTGGTAAAAAAGAGGCTGGCCTTCCAACAGGGAAGTTTAGCAGATCAGCATGCAGCCAGCAGGGAGCTGAAAACGGAGATCACAAAAGCAAAAAATGCTTATAAATCTAAAATGGAAGACAATAAGGCATCAAACAATCTGGGTTCTGTATGGTCTAGCATGAGGACCATAGTAGGCCACCAGAATCCAAAAAGCAGCAGCCGTATTAGTCTGAATGGTTTTAACTCTGACATTGAGTTGTCAAACGCTTTTAATTAGGGGTCCAAGCCAACAGGTTAGAACCCTATTGTTTTTGTAAGGAATTTTTTATTTTTATTATTCTTGCCTCCCTAAAAGTGGGTCCACAGCCCAAACCGTAAATGGTGCAGACACGCCAATTGCATGACTAGATCCAGGTCTCTTCGGACTACGGAGACGACAAAATCCAGACATGCCGGTCACTAGGTGGCGCTATACCAAGGAAAGCGCGTTTGGGGCTATAACTCCCACACCAAACCTCCCACAGTCCAAAACGTTAGACACACAGATTCACTGGAGTCTTTTTTTTTTCGCAAAATCGCGAAAACCGCTAAACTGCCTTTTCGCTACTCCTCCCACATTTCCAGAAATCGCTGAAAAATATTTTTATCCGACCGTCGACGACGAAACGGTAGCGTTTAGAATATTTGTTTATTAGCTAAGTTACACTTGGAAAATCAAAAAATCCCCAAAAACCCAAAATAACACATCGGATCGAGTCCAAATTTCACACACATGTTGGTGCTAACCTTATTGTCGTTCTATAAAAAAATCGGAAAATTTCGCCATTAGGGGGCGCAATAAAGGAGGAAATTGTATATCTTCTAATTGGCCAAAGGAATGTTCTTCAAACTATAAGGAAACCATCAAGGGGCAAACCCGAGTCTATATAAAAAATATGGCCAAGAATTATTAATGTGGGCGGGAGTTATTTGGCAAAGGAAAATTGTCTTTGGAAAATTTCGCCAAAAAACGACGACATTGTATATCTCCTAATTTGCCAATGGAATGTTCTGAAAACGCGTTTTAGGCTATAACTCCCACATCGAAGCTCACACAGTCAAAAACGTTATACGCACAGATTCACTGGAGTCAGCTGCATCTTTTGGCATAGGCCATGCCCATTTGCGTCAGTATTTTCTTTACGCAAAATCGCGAAAACAGCTAAACTGACTTTTCGCTGCTACTCCCACATTTCCAGAAATCGCTGAAAAATATTTTTATCCGACCGTCGACGACGAAACGGTAGCGTTTAGAATATTTGTTTATTAGCTAAGTTACACTTGGAAAATCAAAAATCCCCCAAAACCCAAAATAACATATCGGATCGAGTCCAAATTTCACACACATGTTGGTGCTAACCTTAATGTTGTTCTATAAAAAAATCGGAAAATTTTGCCATTAGGGGCCGCAATAAACGAGGAAATTGTATATCTTCTAATTGGCCCAAGGAATGTTCTTCAAACTATAAGGAAACCATCAAGGGGCAAACCCGAGTCTATATAAAAAATATGGCCAAGAATTATTAATGTGGGCGGGAGTTATTTGGCAAAGGAAAATTGTCTTTGGAAAATTTCGCCAAAAAACGACGACATTGTATATCTCCTAATTGGCCAATGGAATGTTCTGAAAACGCGTTTTAGGCTATAACTCCCACACCGAAGCTCCCACAGTCAAAAACGTTACACGCACAGATTCACTGGAGTCAGCTGCATCTTTTGGCATAGGCCTTGCCCATTTGCGTCAGTATTTTCTTTACGCAAAATCGCGAAAACAGCTAAACTGACTTTTCGCTACTCCTCCCACATTTCCAGAAATCGCTGAAAAATATTTTTATCCGACCGTCGACGACGAAACGGTAGCGTTTAGAATATTTGTTTATTAGCTAAGTTACACTTGGAAAATCAAAAATCCCCCAAAACCCAAAATAACATATCGGATCGAGTCCAAATTTCACACATATGTTGGTGCTAACCTTAATGTCGTTCTATAAAAAAATCGGAAAATTTCGCCATTAGGGGCTGCAATAAACGAGGAAATTGTATATCTTCTAATTGGCCCAAGGAATGTTCTTCAAACTATAAGGAAACCATCAAGGGGCAAACCCGAGTCTATATAAAAAATATGGCCAAGAATTATTAATGTGGGCGGGAGTTATTTGGCAAAGGAAAATTGTCTTTGGAAAATTTCGCCAAAAAACGACGACATTGTATATCTCCTAATTTGCCAATGGAATGTTCTGAAAACGCGTTTTAGGCTATAACTCCCACACCGAAGCTCCCACAGTCAAAAACGTTATACGCACAGATTCACTGGAGTCAGCTGCATCTTTTGGCATAGGCCATGCCCATTTACGTCAGTATTTTCTTTACGCAAAATCGCGAAAACAGCTAAACTGACTTTTCGCTGCTACTCCCACATTTCCAGAAATCGCTGAAAAATATTTTTATCCGACCGTCGACGACGAAACGGTAGCGTTTAGAATATTTGTTTATTAGCTAAGTTACACTTGGAAAATCAAAAATCCCCCAAAACCCAAAATAACATATCCGATCGAGTCCAAATTTCACACACATGTTGGTGCTAACCTTAATGTTGTTCTATAAAAAAATCGGAAAATTTCGCCATTAGGGGCCGCAATAAACGAGGAAATTGTATATCTTCTAATTGGCCCAAGGAATGTTCTTCAAACTATAAGGAAACCATCAAGGGGCAAACCCGAGTCTATATAAAAAATATGGCCAAGAATTATTAATGTGGGCGGGAGTTATTTGGCAAAGGAAAATTGTCTTTGGAAAATTTCGCCAAAAAACGACGACATTGTATATCTCCTAATTTGCCAATGGAATGTTCTGAAAACGCGTTTTAGGCTATAACTCCCACACCGAAGCTCCCACAGTCAAAAACGTTATACGCACAGATTCACTGGAGTCAGCTGCATCTTTTGGCATAGGCCATGATCGCGAAAACAGCTAAACTGACTTTTCGCTACTCCTCCCACATTTCTGGCCCAATTGACACCAAACTTTGCACACGACATCTTCAGACGCACACGACAAGAAATCAGCAAAACTATTTTTGATCCGACCATCGTTGACGAAACGGTAGCGTTTTGAATATATGTTTCGCGTTGCAAATCAGTAAAAACTATTTTGATCCAACCGTCGACGACTAAACGGTTGCGGAAAATGCGTTTGGGGCCGAAACTCCCACACCGAACCTCTCACAGTCAAAACCTTTATATCCACAGGTTGTTCACGGTAGCGTTTGAATACTTGCTTCGCGTTGTGCCGGCGAAATGCACATTTCTTGTCGCGTTGTGCCGGCGAAATGCACATTGTTTGGACCCCTGCATAACTGCTTGCAGTTCTAGTGTTTTTTATAATCGTTTTGACACAGTGGATTTTAGCAACACAACTCAGGAACTGGAGGATATGCTTGTAGACACTCAGCACTTTAAAATTGAACAAAAATAAGTAGAAAAGGCATTTCTTAAAATCAAAGTGAATAAAAGTCATGGGCCAGACAAAATCTGTGGGCGTCTGCTTAAGTCATGTGCAGTTCAACTCAGTCATGTCTTCAATTACATTTTTAACATGTCTCTTAAAGCACAGCATGTGCCAGAAATATGGAAAGATGTGGTCATAGTCCCTGTTCCCAAATCCAGCTGTCCAAAAACTCTCAGTGATTTTAGACCAGTTGCGCTTACCTCTATTTTAATGAAAACCTTTGAAAAGATGGTGAGAACAGAGCTTTTAAGGAAAACTGAGTGTGTGCTTGACCCCTTGCAATTTGCATATAGGCCACACAGGGGAGTAGAGGATGCCACAGTCACTTTATTTAATTCAATTCTCAGTCATTTGGAGGGACCCGGATCTCACGCCAGGCTTTTATTTGTTGACTTCAGTTCAGCTTTTAACACCATCCAGCCCCATATTTTAACTAACCGGCTTTTAGAACAATTTGATGTGAGTAAGAATCTTGCAGGGTGGATTCTTAACTTTTTAACATGTAGGACACAGAGAGTGAGAATAAACGGGGCTTTGTCAGACCCTGTCTGCTCATCCACTGGCTCCCCACAGGGCTGTGTGCTTTCGCCTTTGCTTTTTATTCTTTATACCAACATGTGTCGGAGCCAGTACGAAAATAGATTGATTTTAAAGTATGCGGATGACTCGGTAGTAGTCAGCCTGCTTAGGGGTGGGGAGAGCAGCCATGGACCGGTTATAGATGACTTTCTTAGATGGTGTGATGACTCTTATCTTCAGATAAATGTGTCCAAAACAAAGGATATGTTCATTGATTTTAGAAGGCAGGCTCACAGTCAGGAGGCCCTCACAATAAAAGGTCAGACCATTGAACAGGTAACCTCATATAAATATCTTGGGCCAGTAATAGATTCTACCCTCAATTTTGATTTAAATTGTGAAGCTGTGTGCAAGAAGGGTCACCAGCGCCTACACTGTCTGAGGAAGCTTTCCTCTTTTAACATAGACAAAACCCAGATTTCTTTGTTTTATTGTGCTTTTATTGAGTCAATTTTAACATTTTCCTTAGCATCATGGTTTGGAAACATATCTTTACAAAATAAGAATTCCCTCAACAAGATTGTAAAATGGTCCGGTAAGTTGATTGGTGAGCCTCAGCCGAACATGGAAGCCCTGTACACCAAACAGTAACAGAGGTTATTGAAATCCTTTCAAAATGATAGCACCCACCCTTTAAACAGTGCATTTCAGCTGCTTCCCTCCAGACAGAGGCTCAAAGTTCCCAAAAGCAGAACAAACCGCTACAGGAACAGTTTTGTTCCTGCAGCCATTATCTATACGAATAAATTGTTGCAGCGCCACTAGTGGTGCATAACTTTGTTGCACTTTCTGATGTACTGAGCACCTCTGTGATTTTTTTCTGCGTGTCTGTCTTGTCTTCTGTATTTTTGTTGTGTCCTTTTTTTTTCTTTTTTTTATTCTGTGTATGCTAAGTGTGTGAACGCCCTTTTCTTGCCCTGCAAACCAAATTTACCCACGGGTATGAATAAAGCAACCTTGACCTTGACCTTGGGCAGTGTAACTAGCCTCCAAAGTAGATGAAGGATTCTACTTACCTTAGTGGTTCAATCGGCATCCTCCATCCTGGCTGGTTATGTTAGGTTAAGCCTCTGAGGCAGTTAAGAAAGGACACTACTTTTCTGTGCTGGTACTTCCAGGCTGGCAATGGCATCATTGCTAGTCACGGGCATACAGAAAAGGAGCTAAGTCTAATATAACCATGCAAATGGATCCTGATAAAAATGTTTTGTTTTTTTTCTTGTTAAAGATCCCATGCCATTCTATTTATGGATGCTTTAATATAGGTATTAGTGGGCCACAAACACAGTATTCAAAGACGTCCCCGAAATTCAGCCGTGGTGCAGAGTTACAGTCACTCCGAAACAGTCGCACATTGAGCTTCCCCCAAACGCGCTGTTTCGTTGGGCGTGTCAAGGCAGGTCAAGGAGGGGGGTGGGGGTGTGGCCCTGAGCAGCTTGTAGCCACTACCATGCGCTCTGTATACGGTGGGCGTGTCAAGGCAGGTCAAGGAGGGGGGGTGGGGGTGTGGCACTGAGCAGCTTGTAGCCACTGACAGTACCATGCGCTCTGTTTACGGTGGATGTATCGCAATGGCTCGTAGAAACCCATATTATACATAGATATTTATATCATATAATATATAATTTATATTATCACCTGGCCCTGAGCAGCTTGTAGCCACGGTACCATGCGCTCTGTTTACGGTGGATGTATCGCAATGGCTCTTTGAAACCCATATTATACATAAATATCTATATCATATAATATATAATATATATTATCACGGCCAAAAGCTGTGTGAGCCTCCAGACTATAGGTTATTATGGATCTCTAACGACCGCGTCTACTTCAGATTGATGTGGAAGTGGAAGAACCAGAGACGTCGGAGAACCCGACGAAGTCCTTTGTGATTCATTATATCGTCTGGACGCGCACACAGATTTTGGCCGTGATAATATGTATTTGATATAGATATCTATGTATTATATGATATTATTTAGATTTAGAGCTCCAGGACTGTAACGCAAGTGTTGTACACTTCCTTGTTATTTGGATAACCGTTCTGCTGTTGGTGTGATGGCGCATAACACGTCGGACTCTCGTCTCTGGTATTTCTACAACGAGACTCGTAGTGGGGGTTATCTCAGCCATGGTTGAGAATGAATCGGGGGAAAGGAACTTTGGCTTTGACTCCCTGAAGTAGGCTACATGAACCACGACATGGAGGAGAAAGGGATTGTTGGCCGCGAATGTATCCCGCTTGAGCCCTGCTTCCCGCCGCCTCGGCAGCGGTCAGCGCTAATCACCGCCTCCTGAAGCCGAGGCGGTGGTCCATCGGCAGCGGGGCTCCGGCGGGAGACGACCGCGGTCAACAATCCCTTTCTCCTCCATGTCGTGGTTCATGACTTCAGGGAGTCAAAGCCAACGCCAGGCACCACCGCCCGGCTGACCGCTGCCGGGCGGTGGTGCTTCGCGGCGGTGGTGCTTCGCGGCAACCGGTGGCAGGCAGCATGTCGCAGTTCATGTAGTTCGATGTTGTTCTGCCATTGCATTCAAAATTCTGTAACTAGCCTGTTACTACGAACTAAGCAACTACCGTACACGTATTAGCATTTAGCACTAGCTCAATCACGACTCCTTCAGAATTCTTGTGGGTGGTTACGAACCAACCAAGTGGGCAGGGCCATGAATAATAATTTGACAACGCTACGTCACAGTGTCACCTTATCCAGATCAGCTCATTTCTTCTGCCTTTTTCCTTTCATTGCCTATTGCATTCAGCAGACAAACTGCATAGATGTCAAACTTACCACAGCTCACAAACTTATTCAGACCTATGTTATTTAACAAACAATAGGAAAAATGTGATTTTAATGGCATGGGCTCTTTAAGTTACCACAACAGACGGAGTTATTCGGCGGTATGAAAAGGCAATGAAAAGATTCTCGCAATATGGCTCGATGAAGAAGGCTTTTGAAAAGCTGAAGGTTGACAGGAACACAATTACCAGGACTGCTGTGATTGCAGAGCTGTTCCTCACCTTCCCAGATCGTTTCAAAGAGCTCAATAGAGAGCACGATGATAACATAGCCGACTTCGCAGAGCGCTGCAGGAATGCTATTACAAAGGACATGGCAGAGCAAGCTCCTCCCGATAATGTAATGGCTTGGGTTTTAAGTTCACAGGGGCATGGGTTCTGGGTTCAAAGGGGCATGAGCAACACTGAAAGTTTGTTCAAATCAGTGAATATCTCCTCACAATTCCCTCAACAAAACATCTAGTATTTATGGTTTTTTATCTATTTTGAGCAGCCATTTAAAATATTATTTATTTTAATGCAACTGTTTTGTTCTCGTACTTGTTCATTTAAGGACTGGAAAGTGCTTTTTTTTTAAGTGGTTCTTATTTCATTTTGGCCACAACTGTATACATTTTTTGTTTTGTGTGTTAATGTAAATAAAAGAGACTGTCTTGACTTCTATTTTCCTTATGTAATACCCAAATGCTTCATGTTACATTAATGAAGTTGTGACTACTGCACACTGTTGTGTGTGTAATTAAGTGTAATAACATTTGCTGAAAAGTCCAAATTGCTTCACTTTGAGGTAAAGGGAATAATTCATGACAGTATAATAAAGGTCTCATGACAATGTCAAAATTAGCCAGTGTAGTAACTTTTAATGACATATTATTGAAATGTCCAAATTGTTTCACTTTACTTGAGGCCAACAGAATCATTCATGAGCCTGTTGTAAAGGCATTAAACAGTGTAATAACGCTTCATGACATATTATTGAAATGTCCAAATTGTTTCACTTTACTTGAGGCCAACAGAATCCTTCATGAGCCTGTTGTAAAGGCATTAGACAGTGTAATAACGCTTCATGACATGTTATTGAAGTGTCCATATTGTTTCACTTTACTTGAGGCAAACAGAATCATTCATGACAGTATAATGAAGGTCTCATGACAGTCAATCTCAAAAAATTCCGCATATGACAGTTTAATGTAATCTTTCATAAATCGAAAGTTTCTTTACATTTGATTATTAAGTCTACTATGACATGTTTATGACAGGTCATGTTATTGGTTAATGTCAAGTCGACATAACCAAGACATCGACACAATACTTTGTCTTCGTTAATGTCAGGTTGTCATAACAAAGACATCGACAAGTTATTTTGTCTCAGTTTATGTCAGGTTGTCATAACAAAGACATCGACAAGTTATTTTGTCTCAGCTTATGTCAGGTTTTCATAACAAAGACATCTCAATGTTGCATTAGGCTAGCTTTACATGACAACGATCTGAACACAAACCGCAAAAGTGGCGTTGCGTTCCCACTTTTTATTTCGCGTTTAGACGAGCGACTTTGGGTGGAAATCTGCATGCACACGGGGACGCAAAAATGTGTGAAATTTGATGTAGTATGCATGCCAGGTGGCTAGGTGGTACTGTGAAGCACTGCCATCAACACCAAGAGCGCGCGCATGCGAAACGTCCTTCTACTTCTCTCCTTAGCGCGAAATCGAAATTCCGAAAACCAAAACATGGCAAAGAAGCAAACAGAAAACTTTGTCTGGACAGACGAGGAGGTTGAGCTATTGCTGCATACAACAGTTGATTACAAAGCCACAAAGGCACAAGAGGGAGTGGACTGGGAGTCCTGTCAGACGAAATATGTGGATATATGGACCGAATTTCTGCGTCAGTATCCTATACCTGGAGGGACGGCATATCCCCATGAGAAGGAGGCTCTATGCAAAACCCAAATCGGATCCAAACTGAAAGGAGTCCGGGCAAAATATAGGCAGGCTGTCGATACTCAACGGCGGAGTGGCCATGGGAGAGTGATATCACTTTTTTTTGATTTATGCAATGACATATGGGGTGGGTCGCCAGCCACCAGCACAATAGAGGCTGGTGTCGAAACAGCTGAAGTAAACAACACCGTGGATAGTGCTAGCGAGTCGAGCATTACATCATCTGATCCACCGGTAGAGTCAATAGACAGCCCCGAGAACTCAGTCCAATCCAGGAGAGATCTACTTCAGGTATGTTTACAAGACAATACAAAAATACATGGAGTTTATTTGTCACATACTGAATTTCTCCCTGTTTGTCCCGTCTACCGCTGCCAAACATTGGGGCTTTCCATGATCTCGCAGAAATCCGGATACGAGTTACTCGGTCTCGGGCACAGTAAAAGGCAACTGGATATATTTCGGACCGAGGTGGACCGTTATGGCTTTGCATGTTTGTCTTACGATGACCGACACAGTCGGACGTGATAAGCCAAAGGCGTTCGCTGTCTTCCTTAGACGTCCCTTAAATAATATAAAGTGCACGCTACCTTTTTCTGGACCCCCACAGGTGCTCTCATGTTGGTTATTATGCCCTCTATGTATGGGCGAAGTTCCTCACTCAAGGCGACAATCGAATCTTTGGACATGCGAAAGTTTTCACGCCATGCTCTGTCGTCAACTTCGCCTTGAACAAAGTTGTCCCACCATAGACTGGTTCTCCCGGGTCTAATCCACACCTGTCTGGTTCGCCTCCGACGAATTGGAGCATCAAACAATTGCCCTATGACTAGGTAATTAATGCGCCTTCTATTTTCTGTTATCTGTGTTACTACTCGGCTTATTTGCTGAAATGACTCCTGGATAGTTATAAAAGCAGATAGAATCTCAGACTGATGGATATAATACGACATGTTAATTTCCTGTATGTGTGGCCATTAAAATAATGTTGATTCTGATGTTTGTTGGTGTTTAGCTGTACTGCACATGGGTATGACGTCAACGCGTAGGCAAGGATAGCCAGCGTGCGCAGCTCAGAGCACACTTATGCGTTTTCAACCCTTTAGACGGGAACGTGACGGTGGAGCGTTTAAGATTTCCACTCTGGAGGGTGGGTTAATTTTTTTGCGTTTTTAAGCCCCAAAAACGCAAAAAAATTAACCCACCCTCCAGAGTGGAAATCTTAAACGCTCCACCGTCACGTTCCCGTCTAAACGAAAGGCACATCTGATAAAATATTTTGTCGGTTTCACCCGGGAGCGTTGTCGTGTAAAGCCACCCTTAAACTTGACATATTTGACCGAATGACACTTTATGACACCAGTCATAACTATTCATAATGTTCATGACAGGTGTCATGTCATGGTTATGACAGTGTAATGACAGTCTTATGACAGTCTTATGTATACACCTTCAAATAAAGTGCTCAGCTGAAATTTTTTCTCAGAGGGGGGGCTCACTCTCTCACACTTTGAAAACCCCTGCCATAGATGGTACACTGCAGTGGTTAGTACAGTCAGGGCGTTTCTCTCCCCAGGAGGTGAGGTCCCCCCAGGTCAGTCTCACGTCAACCCCCAATGCTTAACCAAGGGTACGCTGCCGTGGTTAGTGCAGTTGTGGTAGAAATTAATGAGTATATTCTATGGTAAACCATGATTATTATTAGGCCTTATATTTTTAATTGTAGAAGACACATGATACCTGCAGAGCCTGGGTTCAGAACAGATGGTGGGACACAGAAATGAGCAGGAAGCTACGGGGTTAAGCCATGTTGACCTCAGCCTTCAGCCTTGGGTCAGACTGGTGTCCAAAATCACTTTGTTGATAAGTTGCTAAGACGAAGATTGATGTGGGCGGAAACCTCCATTGGGACAAAGGAATTCTTGTATGTATGTGTGTATAAAGAGAAGCTGGAATCGATGTTCGAGCAGTGACTCTATAGATCTACTCAGGCTGTTGTCGTTGTTGTTTTTCTTCAAGATAAAGTCTTTTGTCAATTCTTGCTCCGGACCCCTCGATTTATTTACTCTCTCTGTCTTGAATTAGTCCAAGTGTTTATATCTCGATTAATCTTCAACATATTGGCGTCACGAACAGGATGAAATAGGGACTCGCCAGCTGCCGGGCCAGAGGACGGGACGCGAACGGATCATACGACCAGAGCTCAAGGGTAAGTTGTCTTGCCATATATAGGATAGAGTCGTTTGATCTGTTCTTGCCCCGTCTGAAACGCTCAGCAGCAGGTAAAGTGTCTTTGATCAAACGAACCAAAATTATACATAAATGAGCGAGTGAGAGATACGGGGGCTCCGGGAGAGATTGACGTGCGCGCGCACATGGGCCATACGCGCGTCTGTGGTTCTAAATGACCAAGACGTTTTGTGGCTCCCTATTTTGATACGAGTTGTTGTTATTTGGTGTTTTGGTTAAATAGGCTTACTGTAAGTCCTGTGACTGTCTTGTGGAGGAACGAATTAGTGGAAAGTTCTAACAAGGACAGGGCCAGCAGGCCCGGAGGTCGAAAGAAACAGACCTGTAGGATTTTTTCTGACAGTATCCTATTTGGAGTTGAGTTGTCAGTTGGGAATGAATTCAGTCGTTTTTATTTGAGGAGCTTTCATGGGATGCTGACTAGTGAATTTTAAATACTCATCTTGGTGCAGTTGACCTGCAGATCCTGCACCAATGATGGTGAATTTCTGATTCCGATCTTGCTATTTTGAGAAAACAGGCTTCTCACACTTTTGAATAGATAAGTCTCTTGGTTGGGATACAGCTTCAGGTGATTAGCTAATCCTGATCTTGGTGTTTTGAGAAGTTTCTTGTTTGTTCTTGATCTGTTCGAATGGTTATGTATTCAGACATTATTTTAAAAGAATGGGCTTGTCGTTTGACGTTCCGTTTGAATGAGTTTGACCCGCTAATCTTCCAATCACGCTGCAGTGTTGGATCTAAAGAAAGGGCCAGTCTGTAACTCTGATCTTGGTGCTGTGTGGCAATAGGTTCTTGTTTGAAATTCTGGTCGATTGATTATCCATCCGACTGTTCATGTTTTAACCAAAAGGCCAGTTTCTACGCTCGGTCAACCTTTTTCTTTGTAATTAATTACAAACAATTCGGACATTTTTCAATATAATATTAAAATTGTATGAATCGGTTTATTGTCTGTATTTAAATCGTGTTAGGATTAAAGTTACCTCTGAGATTCTTACGACCCGGTTCATTTTTTGTTGATTGTCATAAATAAATTAGGCGGACAGAGAATAGTTAATTTGTTTAAAGTAGTTGATAAACATAAATAAATTAGACGGATAGAGAATAGTTAATTTGTTGAAGTAATGAATAAATGTGTAAATCTTCTTTGACTTAAACATAATCGAGCTGACTCTAACTTCATGTGCACGAGCACACACAGGGGACGAGCAGGAGCCTGTAAGGCAGGGTTGAGAATTGATAACAGTGAAGGGTTGGGGCCACATTCCAATCTTCGGGAGGGAGACGAGCGCTTGGGAAGAGTTCACATTTGTAGCTTAGAGATAATAAAGTATTTAAACTAACTAGTAGGATAAACTCAAATAAATTGTATTAATAAATAGTGTATTTCAGAATAAATAAATAAATAAAAGTAATAAAGTAATAATTTAAAATGGCACCAACAGTGGTAGAGATTTTGAGCAAAAACAATCCATTGCTCAGAGATGAGATAACAAGGATCTCTGAGAAATGGGAGAAAGGAACAGCTAAAACAGGCACGATATGGCCCATGGGAGGGACTTTTGATCCAATAATGTGTAGGGACATGGAGGAAGCAATAAGGAACTACAAACCTAATAGAAGTGGTAAAAAGGCCTTAGAGATGAGAGACAGGGAAAGGTTAGTGCTAGCTTTGTTCGAAATGGAGGGAGAGAGGTGGCGCGCATTACAACGAGTGGCCAGAAAAATAATCACAAAGGAAGAAGAGGCTCAACCTTTGCCTCTGAAGCTTGAGCCACAGCCGTACAAACCAACTAACATGTATCCACTGATAACAGACAACGTGGAATTTAAAGGGGAAGTCACACTAGATGAAGGAGATAATAAATGTAACACACAAGGGAGGGTCAGTGGAGACCCAGACACAGAGGTGTCTGGCTGCAGTACATCAATACAAAGCCCCCTAGTACTCCAGTCACGGGGGAAACTAAGGAGAGCACGAAGGGGAAAAAAGGCACCCGACACCCTCCCAGGTAATTATCCCATTCTAGTCAAAGGACAACAGGTCCAATATCAACCTTGGGGTTCACAGGACCTGGAGGGAGTCATTTCTAAACTCCCCAACATACATAACGGGGCGTTAAAATGGGTTAGAACATTTGAGGAACTCAGTGGGAAAGTTAATGGCAGTGGGGGACCTGAAAGCTCTGTTGGCAAGAGTATTGGGGTTATCTAAGATGATGTCTGTACTGAGGAATGGAGGGTTGGATATAATGGACGGAATGTATGATGGGACTACGCTTGATCGCTACAGAGTGGCGATGTGGACCACACTCAGAAGGGAGTTCCCGACCCATATCGATCATAAAAATATGAAAGGCCTCCCTATCAACGACACAGAGAATCCTGCATCCTACCTGCAGGCCCAAGTAGACAGATGGCGCATGGAGACGGATGAGGATCCTGAGATCCATCCGGTGTTCTCTGTCATGTTTAGAAACTCTGTGATAGAGATTCTACCTAGCCCAATCAAAGTTAAGCTAGATGATGTGGTTGGACTGGTTACAAATAAACCACATAGAGACTTCTGCGACCATGTGGTTCATTCAGTGGAGAAATATCGGCAAAATAAACACAAAATACAGGAACAAAGCAAAGAGGTGCAGAGGAAGCTATCTCAGCTTCAGTTGGAAGAACTCACAAGAAGAGAAAAAGAGAAGAAAAAACAGGCGGTTGTTTCAGAGACGGTTGAAACAATATTGCAAGCCGTCCAGCAGGGCGCACCACAAACCCAACCTCCTCAACAGGGATTCTCTACCCCAGTACAACAGCCTCAGAGCCAATGGTCACCCACTCCACCATTCAGTTACACCATTCAGATACACCTACATAATACTGGGAACCCAACAAATGGGAATAGGCAGAATCAGAATAACGGGCCCAAAGGTCAGTATATAAACAATTTACAACAAGGACACCAAGGACAGTTTAGAAACAATCAACAACAAGGATCCCAAGGACAACGCAGAGGTCCTTTAATATGCTATGGGTGCAACATGGAAGGACATATTAGGAGGAATTGTTTGGCTAACCCTTATCCACCACAGCAAGGACAGGGTATCAGCTATCAGGGAAGGCAGGAACAAGGAGGTAGCTACCAGGCAGGTCCCTTTATGGGACAGGGATACTAGGGGTGCCCAGGGAATCCACAGGGGGAGGGTCAGCTTGCAGCAATCACAAAACAAGCTGATGAGGAACCAATACTGCAGGTTCTGATCAATTATAGAGGCATGCTAATGATGGCCCACACTGGAGCCACTAATACTTGCGTAGGTCCAAATTATGCCTCTCACCTCCCCATGGCAGGAAAATTCACCAAAACCTTAGAATTCTCGGGACACACGCAGTTAATACCTATGACAGCTCCAAGGATGACAATCTGAGAATTCTTATTTTAAGTTGTATATGTGAGCGAGTGAGTGAGTGAGTGAGTGAGTGAGTGAGTGAGTGAGTGAGTGAGAAAGAGTTAGCATTGAGTTGAGTTAGAGGGGTCAGATGAAGTGATTTGTGAAGAGTGAGACAGAGAAGAGGAAGAGTGTGTGGATTGGCAACGAGAAGTGCCGATGAGATTGGAGAAGGCTTTCCAGTTAGAATTTTCTTTGGGGAGATTCATATCTTTCGATGGCCTTTTAAGATTAATAATCTAGTTTTGGAGTGTGTCCAAAAACGAATAAACCAGAAAGGAAAGGAAAGGATTACTGAAAGTGAAAATGCATGGAGATTTGTGAAAGCAAAGGAAGTAGGTAAAGAGAGGTAAAGTGGGTTAGAGAGAAGGAACGTAAGTGAGGAAAACCCGCCGGTGGGGGCTGGACAGAGAGACCACAGAGAGAAAGAGATTGAATTTGCATTGTGCTGAATAGATTATTTGTGTGCTTGGATGTACTCTGTATTTGGTCCCTGAATGTAACCTATGTCCACTGTTTTAGAGAAAACATAGAACCACCACTGGGATTGGTGATTCTGTGGCTCTTGGAGACTCTGCATCGCGTCGGAACACCATGTGGTATATATCATTACATCTTGGTACACAGAGCACTGGTGAGACAACGGGTTGGATCAGAGGGAGAAGGTGTTTGGAGAAGGGAGAGGAATGTAATGATAGCAAAAAGGGCGGACGCGGACCGACGCAGAGGTAATAAATCAGCGGAGAGGAGGCTGGGGGTCGGTTTAGCTCCGTAAGTAGAGGGTGTCTTGTAACCGAAAGGTTGCTAGTTCGATCCCCATCTCCTCCTAGCTGAGTGTTGATGTGTCCCTTAGTAAGTTACATGGTGATCACAGGATTTAGGAATAATTATTTAGACTCCAAAACATGAAAATTGTCTGCACACCACACTCCACAGGAGTCAATGGGTTCAATGGCGCCAGGGTAAAGTGACTCATCAAAAGAGGAGCGGACCCATGGACTCTGCGTGGACAGGTGGATGTTGTTTTGGTGCTTGGACCTGACGAGGTCTAGGTGCCAAGATAACAACACAAATAAAATATTTCCTCAGAGATTATGATAAGTAATAGACAATTTATTAAAAGTGATCTTATAATTTAGAAAAAACAATCGGCAATACTTAAAAATTAGACCAAATAAGTATGATAAAACGTTATCCAAATTTCTAATTCAGGTTATCCACAATGACGAATGTCATTCAAAATAAATAAGTAAAATAGAATAAGAAAGGATGTGTGAGTGAGCCTGTTCTCGTGTGTGTGTGTGTCAGGACGGCCGAGGTAGGGAGAACCCTCCCCTACTCAGACTGATGGAATACACAAGGGGATACTGAAAGCATGCTTCAGATAAAACAATATGGTTAATTAGTAAATAGAAACAATGTATCAATTCAGTGTTGAATAAATTAGTTAAAATCAACATAGAGGGTTTGGGTTTGGTATAGTAGTTAATCAAAATATGGAAAACACTAAATGCAAGCAATAGGTAGAATAAAACGTCCAATTTAAATAGATAGTGAAGGGCAATCGGGTAGGATTATGAAGAGAATTGTGATTTTGAGTAACGGTTAAGACTGAAGTGAGTCGCCCAATATTGAAAATGCAAGTTTTAATATTGTGATTTTTGTTTTCTTTCACATCTCCCTAGTTAAGGACAATAGGTGGATTGACGCCACATCTGCTGGGAAGGAGTCATACATGCTATGTTGTCAAATTGGATTCGGAAGTAGTGGGTTTACCTTCAAATGCCACTAATGCTGTTGCAACACTT